>NC_090322.1:215283188-215583188 GCF_040869045.1 Eurosta solidaginis | reverse complement strand
CAATTTCAGGCTAAACAAGCAACAACACAATGTAAATAAATACATAAATTGCATAAAACAAAGAATGAGTCCATCAAAAACAATTGAAAGCACAAAAACAATTTACGTGAATATTTAGACATGTGCGGATGTATGTATAAACTTTTATTTAAACTCAAAAATACATGGAACAATTTCTAGCTAATTTACTGAAAAAGTTTGAGCTTTTTGTTTTCAAACATACTCATCCATTCATCCTAATAAAGTAAGATAAATAAATTGGTACTAATTTTCGGGTGTAAACAAAGTTTTCAAGAGTTTCCCAAAAGACAACGTTGTCAGTATAAAATGGAACTCAATTAGGATAGCGGCGGGTTAGGGGGTCAAAATATACCCTGTCGTAAGAGGCGACTAAAATACCAGATTCAAGGGGTTGTGTAACGCAACCCTTCAGGTTGCCAGCGCAATATATAGCTTCTCCAAACCCCATTGTTAACCTCACCTATCCGCGGCGAATCCTGTTTCACTAACAGACGAGGCTCTGGCGAACCCAAGCTCCTCATGGAAGTTGGGGGTGGGGAGGGAAGGATGGCCTGAAGGTTTAACGTGGTCATACAAATCGTTCCCGAGATGGTCGGGCTAGCACCTTAATGGTGCTGGGTTACCGGAGCGTACCGGATCTGTATCCGGCAAAGGACCATCACATCGATAACACTCCCCAAGGCTTTCGGGGAGCAACCTTATCGCTACAGCAACAACAATAACAACAGGATAGCAGCGCCACCATCATCATGAGTAAACATAACACAAGTTTACAAATTCAGGTCAACTTTTGGATCTGAGCAGATAAGAACGATTCTTAACTATATTTGATATGCTGAATTCGAATCTGCATTCAGTTTTTTAAGGCTAATTCTAGTTTCCGAGTTCTCGCATGATAGCACCATTGTGCTGTTATAGCAGCTTTTAAATAGTGGCACTGCATGACAAGTCATTTCAGCTGTAACTGTAAAATAATATAAGTGATTAGAGCAAATAAAAATGTAGAGACCGTGTTGCAAAGTTGATTCAAAGTGTTTTTGTTACGTTTGTGGTTGTTATATGATTAAAAAAAGTGCCAAATAATAACAAATGCGCTCAAAGATGCGTATCTGCACTACTTTGGTTTCAGAGTAGCACTCATAAGTCATGGATTCCGAAAATTATTTCTACAGGTAATTGGTATCTTAACTGGGATGCAATCTGGATTCACCAAGTTTTGTTGTTTTTTATGCTTGTGGGATAGCCGCGCAACTGAACATCATTATGTGAGTAATGGTAGTGAGTATGGCAAAGTCGTAAATATGAGCCTGGACAGCAAAATGTCTCCACTGAACCACTTGTAAATCCACAAGACATTTTCCTGCCACTTCTTCACATTAAACTTGGCCTTACAAAGAACTTCGTCAAAGCATTGAACCGTGAAGGACTGGCATTTCAGTACTTAGTCAAGTTGTTTCCTAAATTTTCATATGCAAAAATCAAAGAAGGAATATTTTTCGTACCTGATATTAGAAAATTAATGGCTGATAAAAAATTTACAAAATGTTTAACGCCCGATCAAGCAGCCGCATGGGCATCTTTTCAATATATCGTTCACCACTTTCTTGGTAATCACAAATCCCCTAATTTTAAGGAAATTATTGGAGATATGTTGGAAAATTATCAAAAGATTGGAGCTAGAATGTCTCTAAAGATGCATTTTCTGCATTTCCATCTCGATTTTTCCCGAAAACTTGGGTAATACGAGCGCCGAACAAGGAGCGCAGCTGCACCAAGATCTAGCCAACATTGAAAGACGATACCAAGGATTTTGGCATGAAGGCATGATGAGCGACTACTGTTGTACTCTAATACGCGAAACAGATACTAAGCAATACAAAAGGCAAAGTTCCACATCTTCATTTCTGATTTGTTACTTTTAAGTTAATAAAATGGATATTATTCGACAAAAATCTTTAAAAATTAATTTATTGACTGTATTAAAAACTAGAAACAATCTTAAAAAACGGAATGAAGAATCCGATTCAGCTTCATAAATTGTCTCAAAAACCATTTTTAGTTGCCTAGATCCAAAACCGTGCATACTTGTGTAATTATTATTAATACAATTTGACGCACAGCGACCATTATTTGAATGACTGCGTTTGACCTTGCAGCCTATTACTGCATGAGGAGGCTTTAAATGTATTTACGATGTACGTCAGATCTTTTCTATTCTATATCACTAGGGGATCAAGTGTCATGCTATCTAGATGGAGAGTCTCGGCCTTGACAAAGAAATGCATTTGCAAATAATGTGAATTGTCGTTTCATCCCTCAGCTTTCCCCAGTTCGTCTTGTTGATTTCTGCTGGTTATTTCAAGGTAGAAGCCGATTGAAGTTGAATTTTGATTTTCTACTTGATTATATTGCTTCAATGACATTTAACTCAAAACATGTTTATTATACATATAATCATGATTCAATTACTAGAGGTTTGTTCTTCAATGATGACAGATGTTTGACACTCCCAGATTGAAAAATTTGGAAGGGTTGCTTTTACGAAGTAAGGAAAACGGGGCATAATTCAGTTCGCTTCAGTGAAATTGTAGTAAGCAAGTATAAGTAGTGATAATATATTTGTAAATGCCAAAAGTTTTTGGGGAAATAATTCATTTTCTACTAAATATTTCGTGAATTGATAAAGTTATGTTGGTGTGATCATTCTTTCAGAAATTGTTTGAAGAATGTCGTACGTTAGAATTTTATTCAAAAATGCACTATCTCAAAATTTGTTTCCAAAACGCCCTACATGAGCATAGGTTCAATGCATTTTGTCATAAGAGGGAATTAATGAATGCATTTTGAGATGAAGCGTTCTTCAATCTAACTCTAATATAGGGCGGTTTTGTGACAAATCCTAAATTGGGAAATTTTTGAAAAAGATTTTGAGATTGCATGATTTTGAACAGGCAGCCGACATGGGGTGAGACGCTACTCAGCAACCGCAATGAACTGACAAAAAAAAAAAATAAAAGAAAATGGCTTATTGTCTTAGAACTTTATATTCCTACCTTGACTTTGACAGAAGAGTTAAGCTTTTGAGCGGTCCTGCTACACAGGGAGTACTCACCTTTTTATTCTGATAGTTCGGAAAGCTCTTTTCCGTTAAGTATTCATGGAAGCGTTCCGGATAAACCGTTAATTTAGAATATTCGGAATACGTTCATTTGATACTACCTTATGAAGTCCGAGTATGCTAATATTCCAAATATAAACCGATTCTCCAAATTCTTAAATGGAGACGAATGTTCCGAACATACGGCATTAATAGAACAGAAAGTCGACTTTTAATACGCGCCTAAAAATATCGAGAGAAGTATCAAAAGACGCGTACTGACCTCGACAACAATAATTTGAAGACGGATATAAAAATTTTAGTTCGTTCAAAAGATATTGACGAAAAACCGAAAAATGACCCCGGGTTGCGTTGGCGGCCTTCAGCCGAGCTTATAAAATTACCCTGGCCGTAGATAAAAATTAAATGGATGAAAATTCCCTTTGTGCACAAAATCTTTTTAAGTGCACAAAAACATTACAACAACCACATGAAAATTGTCTACTTCAACTGCAAATATCTTGAGATAGAGATACAATTTTCTTATTCCGCCTTAGGATTATTGTTGACGAGGTCACCTCTCTCGATATTTTTGGACGCGTATTAGCCGTAGACTCCTGTTCTGGACTTTTACCTGAATAAGCTAACATGCCCAATGAGTACATTTCTTTATGGCATCTCCATTATTTACTAATGACATTTTTCCGTGAATCGATTTAATAGTCGAGGTTTTGACTTTGAACGATGAATTTTGAATTGGTTTAGGTTTCGTATGTTCATAGGTTTACGAAAGTGCACGATTCCTTGGTGTTCGTACTTTTCAAAAAATTACCTATGTTCAGCCACACTAACAGATCATGGCATAGTTAGTAAATTCTTCATAAAATTAAAATAAATGTTCTAAGGAATTATGCAGTTAAGTACTTGTATTTATAAACTGGTTGCTTCCTATTCCTATTACTAATATTTTTCGAAAATTCGCAAAGAAACAACACAGTTAACGGATGTCAACTCGATTTGGGAGCAAAATGGCTGCAATTGTCAAAAAATGTGTCTGTCGAGCAAACCTCTTGTGATTGAATCATGACATATAATTTTGTTCTCGCGAGATTCTCGAATCTCGGCTTACTCTTAAGGCTCGCGAGATTCTAGAATCTCGAACTACTCGTAAGGCTGGCGAGATTCTCGAATCTCGAATTACCCGTAATACTCGCGATCTTCTCGACTTTCAAATTAGTCGCTGCATTGGCAATATTCTATACATTTCGGTATTTATACTCAGTTGAGCAGAGCTCACAGAGTATATTAAGTTTGATTGGATAACGGTTGGTTGTACATATATAAAGGAATCGAGATAGATATAGACTTCCATATATCAAAATAATCAGGATCGAAAAAAAATTTGATTGAGCCATGTCCGTCCGTCCGTCCGTCCGTCCGCCCGTCCGTCCGTCCGTCCGTTCGTTAACACGATAACTTGAGTAAATTTTGAGGTATCTTGATGAAATTTGGTATGTAGGTTCCTGAGCACTCGTCTCAGATCGCTATTTAAAATGAACGATATCGGACTATAACCACGCCCACTTTTTCGATATCGAAAATTTCGAAAAACCGAAAAAGTGCGATAACTCATTACAAAAGACAGATAAAGCGACGAAACTTGGTAGATGGGTTGACGTTATGACGCAGAATAGAAAATTAGTAAGATTTTGGACAATGGGCGTGGCACCGCCCACTTTTAATTTAAAAGTTTGCAAGCTGTAATTTGGCAGTCGTTGAAGATATCATGATGAAATTTGGCAGGAACGTTACTACTATTACTCTATATGTGCTAAATAAAAATTAGCAAAATTGGATGAAGAACACGCCCACTTTTTAAAAAAAAAATTTTTTAAATTCAAATTTTAACAAAAAATTTAATATCTTTACTGTATATAAGTAAATTAAGTCAAAATTCAACTCCAGTAATGATATGATGCAACAAAATACAAAAATAAAAGAAAATTTCAAAATGGGCGTGGCTCCGACCATTTTCATTTAGTTTGTCTAGAATACTTTTATTGCCATAAGTCGAACAAAAATTTACCAATCCTTCTCAAATTTGGTAAGAGCATAGATTCTATGACGGTTACTGTTCTCTGTGAAAATGGGCGGAAATCGGAAGGAAGCCACGCCCAGTTTTTATACACAGTCCACCGTCTGTCCTTCCGCTCGGCCATTAACACAATAACTTGAGCAAAATCCGATATATCTTTACTAAACTTAGCCCACGTACTTACCTGAGCTCACTTTTTCTTGGTATAAAAAATGGGCGAAATCTGACCATAACCACGCCCACTTTATCGATATCGAAAATTACGACAAATGAAAAAAATGCCATAATTCTATACCAAATACGAAAAAAGTGATGAAACATGGTAACTGGATTGGTTTATTGACACAAAATATAACTTTAGAAAAAACTTTGTAAAATGGGTGTGACACCTACCATATTAAGTAGAAGAAAATGAAAAAGTTCTACAAGGCGAAATCAACAGCCCTTGGAATCTTGGCAGGAATACTGTTAGTGGTATTGCATATATCAATAAATTAGCAGTACCCGACAGATGATTTTCTGGATCACCTGGTCCACATTTTGGTCGATATCGCGAGAACGCCTTCACATATACATCTAAGGGCCACTCGCTTTTAAAACACTCATTAATACCTTTAATTTGATATCCATATCGTACAAAAACATACCAGAGTCACCCCTGTCCCACCCTAATGGCGATATCTCGAAAAGGCGTCCACCTATAGACCTAATGCCCCCTCCCTCTTAAAATGCTCAGTAACACCTTTCGTTTGATACCCATATCGTACAAACATTCTAGAGTCACCCCTGGCCCACCCTAATGGCGATATCTCGAAAAGGCGTCCACCTATAGACCTAGTGTCCACTCCCTCTTAAAATGCTCAGTAACACCTTTCGTTTGATACCCATATCGTACAAACATTCTAGAGTCACCCCTGGCCCACCCTAATGGCGATATCTCTAAAAGGCGTCCACCTATAGACCTAATGCCCACTCCTTCTTAAAATGCTCAGTAACAGCTTTCGTTTGATACCCATATCGTACAAACATTCTAGAGTCATACCTGGCCCACCCTAATGGCGATATTTCGAAAAGGCGTCCACCTATAGAACTAAGGATTACTCCCTTTTAAAATACTCATTACCACCTTTCATTTGATACCCATATCGTACAAACACATTCTAGAGTCACCCTGGCCCACCCTAATGGCGATATCTCGAAAAGGCGTCCTCCTATAGACCTAATGTCCACTCCCTCTTAAAATGCTCAGTAACACCTTTCGTTTGATACCCATATCGTACAAACATTCTAGAGTCACCCCTGGCCCACCCTAATGGCGATATCTCGAAAAGGCGTCCACCTATAGACCTAATGTCCACTCCTTCTTAAAATGCTCAGTAAGACCTTTCGTTTGATACCCATATCGTACAAACATTCTAGAGTCACCCCTGTCCCACCCTAATGGCGATATCTCGAAAAGGCGTCCACCTATAGACCTAATGCCCACTCCCTCTTAAAATGCTCAGTAACACCTTTCGTTTGATACCCATATCGTACAAACATTCTAGAGTCATACCTGGCCCACCCTAATGGCGATATCTCGAAAAGGCGTCCACCCATAGAACTAAGGATTACTCCCTTTTAAAATACTCATTACCACCTTTCATTTGATACCCATATCGTACAAACACATTCTAGAGTCACCCTGGCCCACCCTAATGGCGATATCTCGAAAAGGCGTCCACATATAGACCTAATGCCCACTCCCTCTTAAAATGCTCAGTAACACCTTTCGTTTGATACCCATACCGTACAAACATTCTAGAGTCACCCTTGGTCCAGCTTTATGGCGATATCTCGAAAAGGCGTCCACCTATAGAACTAAGGATTACTCCCTTTTAAAATACTCATTACCACCTTTCATTTGATACCCATATCGTACAAACACATTCTAGAGTCACCCTGGCCCACCCTAATGGCGATATCTCGAAAAGGTGTCCACCTATAGACCTAATGCCCACTCCCTCTTAAAATGCTCAGTAACACCTTTCGTTTGATACCCATATCGTACAAACATTCTAGAGTCACCCTTGGTCCACCTTTATGGCGATATCTCAAAAAGGCGTCCACCTATAGAACTAAGGATTACTCCCTTTTAAAATACTCCTTACCACCTTTCATTTGATACCCATATCGTACAAACACATTCTAGAGTCACCCCTGGCCCACCCTAATGGCGATATCTCGAAAAGGCGTCCACCTATAGACCTAATGCCCACTCCCTCTTAAAATGCTCAGTAACACCTTTCGTTTGATACCCATATCGTACAAACATTCTAGAGTCACCCCTGGCCCACCCTAATGGCGATATCTCGAAAGGGCGTCCACCTATAGACCTAATGCCCACTCCCTCTTAAAATGCTCAGTAACACCTTTCGTTTGATGCACATATCGTACAAACACATTCTAGAGTCACCCCTGGCCCACCCTAATGACGATATCTCGAAAAGGCGTCCACCTATAGACCTCATGCCCACTCCCTCTTAAAATGCTCAGTAACACCTTTCGTTTGATACCCATACCGTACAAACATTCTAGAGTCACCCCTGGCCCACCCTAATGGCGATATCTCGAAAAGGCGTCCACCTATAGACCTAATGCCCACTCCCTCTTAAAATGCTCAGTAACACCTTTCATTTGATTCCCATATCGTACAAACACATTCTAGAGACACCCCTGGTCCACCTTTATGGCGATATCTCGAAACGGCGTCCACCTATGGAACTAAGGATCACTCCTTTTCAAAATACTCATTAACAGCTTTCATTTGATACCCATATCGTACAAACACATTATAGAATCAACCCTGGTCCACCTTAATGGGGACATCTCGAAAAGGCGTCCACCGATAGACCTAAGGCCCACTCCCTCTTAAAATGCTCAGTAACACCTTTCATTTGATACCCATATCGTACAAACAAATTCTAGAGTCAGCCCTGGTCTACCTTTATGGCGATATCCCTAAATGGCGTTCATCCATAGAACTATGGCCTACTCTCTCTTAAAATACTCTTTAATACCTTTCATTTGATACACATGTTATAAAACCACATTCCAGGGTTACCCCAGATTGATTTTCCTTATTTTGTCTCCATAGCTCTCAACTGAGTATGTTATGTTCGGTTACACCCGAACTTAGCCTTCCTTACTTGTTTTTACTTGTGGTTTTGCGGACATTTTGGCTTGTGCTCCAGAAGAAATCGAAAGCTCTATATAAAACAGCCAATAAATCGATTATATTGAATGTCGAGGAGCTCGCGAGCCTTACGAGTAATTCGAGATTCGAGAATAACGCGAGACTCGCGAGAAATCTCTCCTCGAACATGTTCGAGAAATCGTAAGCTTTACTAAAAAGCTTTTTTAAAACATTTTTTTATACTCAGCATGCTTTGCACACAGAAAAATGAGAAAAATTCCATAATTCTATACCAAATACGAAAAAAGGGATGAAACATGGTAACTGGATTGGTTTATTGACGCAAAATATAACTTTAGAAAAAACTTTGTAAAATGGGTGTGACACCTATTATATTAAGTAGAAGAAAATGAAAAAGTTCTGTAGGGCGAAATCAAAAGCCCTTGGAATCTTAGCAGGAATACTGTACATTTTATTACAAATATAAATAAATTAGCGGTACCCGACAGATGATGTTCTGGGTCACCCTGGTCCACATTTTGGTCGATATCCCGAAAACGTTTTCACATATACAACTAAGGGCCACTCCCTTTTAAAACCCTCATAAATACCTTTAATTTGATACCCGTATCGTACAAACACATTATAGAGTCACCCCTGGTCCACCTTTATGGCGATATCTCGAAAAGGCTTCCACCTATAGAACTAAGGCCCAGTCCCTTTTAAAATACTAATTAACAGCTTTTATTTGTTACACATAACGTACAAACAAATTCTAGTGTCAGCCCTGGTCCACCTTTATGGCGATATCCCTAAATGGCGTTTATCTATAGAACTATGGCCCACTCCCTCCTAAAATACTTTTAATACCTTCCATTTGATACACATGTCATACAAACACATTCCAGGGTTGCCCTAGGTTCACTTTCCTACCTGGTGATTTTCCCTTATTTTGTCTCCAAAGCTCTCAGCTGAGTATGTAATGATCGGTACACCCGAATTTAGCCTACCTTACTTGTTTTGAGTACTTTTTTAAAAATGTCTTTACGAATCAAAATTTTTTAAGCATTTTTTGCTATTCAGCGGTTTCAATTTTGACATTTATTTCTTGAATTCTGTATCATAATTGTATTATTTTGACTACAGTAACGATAAATTAGACCATTGATATTTTTGGTACACTAGATTCACTTTTGGCTCTTCTAGTCTACAACGGCTCGAGTTCTGCGTAATGGGCTGTATCTGAGATAATATCAACATAGTAAGCAAACCTCTCCAAAGTGCATCCCGAAATCATAGATTGAGCATTTGCTCTATCAAAACGCTCTTTTTGTTGTTACTGCTGTACGAATTTAGATATTCACCGATGGTTTTGGGGAGTAGTATCGGTGCTGATGGTCCTTTGCAGGATTCCGGTAGCAAGCATTTTTAAGTTACCAGCACAAGTGACCACATTGAACCCTTTTAGTCATCACGACCCCCCATCTCCTAGTTCATGAGGGACTAAGATTTACTAAAGCCTCGTCTTAATATATGAATGATACATTCATTCTTTTTACAGGATTCGCCACGGGTAGGTAAGGTTGACAAATGTGTTGCGGAAGATGTGAATTGCCCTTGAATCCATTGAAACCCTCTCCTCCTTCCGTAGAAAAATTTACTGTTGCCATATATACAGTAATTATAGCAATATATTACGGTGGAATTTTTGGCTCTTTCAAATCTTAGAAGTTGTTACGAAAGTTTAATTTCCGTCTACAATTTATGTTCAAACTATTTAACATTCGGTCAAAGTTTATCAAATAACTAAAAGATAAAAATCTATTTATTAACATTTTTAAAGTAAATAACATCGTTACCCTCCGGTAACCCAGAACTAAAATTATATGTGCACAGGCACCAAATTTTTGTTTTTAAATGCACAGTCATTAGGCGGCCCCACGTTGGCACAGTAACGGCAAATGAGTTAATAATATATTTATTTAGTTATAAGTGTTTTTGTATGAATTAAGCGGGGGTTGCCCTTATTGCTTTAAATGTATGAACAATTTTATTTGAGGCAATTTATAATTTATTTAATAAATTGGGAAAAATTTATAAAACGTGATATTAGGACGGACAAAGCGACAGCTGTGTCGATAATACCTTGTAAATCTCTTCAAAGCCTTTTCTCCCTGGAGTAGGATTTAAACCCGCACTCCGGTGGAAAAACTTATTTTCTCAAATTGAAATAACTTGCTTCTAAATTTTTGATGTTGCTTTGTCAAAGACAGACCATGCTACAACTACAACGCGGTGGCCGCCAAAATATTTATAATTATATATACTAAGTTTTTCATAAGTCTCCCTAAAGAGAAGAGATAGGCCCACAAATATGTATACCGAAATTATCAGGATGACGATTTGAGTTGATTAATCCATGTTCATCTCTTCGTCTGCCTGTTTGAACGCATACTAGTCTCAAATTTTTAAGATATCTTTAAATAATTTTAATAACGGATATATTTTGGTGTCCAATAATCGGGCCACTATATCGTATATACCCCATGGAAAGGATTTTTCATAAAATTCGATTTTTCATAAAGCTCAAAACTGCACCCATCAGCTAGCTTCTCGGATGCTGAGTATTGAACTTGAAATCTTCAACATTCATATTGTGTACTAGTGCAAACTTTACACTGTAACGGCAAATGCCTTTAACCACTCAACCATATGAATGCCCCGCTGCAGGCTTTGCAACTGGCTGCCAAGTATTGCCTCTTTGTTGCTATTCCTTTATTCACCATTTAGGTACGTACTAATTCTATATGCTTTTCAATCCTAATTGTGTGGAATAAATATAGGCGCGCTCAAGAACTTAGTAACATTAGATTTTTACAGTAGTGCTTTTATAAGCAGTACATCCGCTGTTCACTAGGACAGAAACATGTCCTGTAATCTTAGCGGTTTGTAAATTTTGCAATTTTTCTCTAATATCAATAATATTTCTGAGTTGTTTTGACAAAATTTTATATTTTTTCCAATTTGGTCTTCATGAAAATTTTAATTTCTCAGTCAGCTTGGAATATATTTAACAAAATGAATGCTCATAATTATCTTTCAATTCTGATGCAAGTCAGGGTTGGTGCAGTCTTCGTATAATATATTTGCTTACTAGCAGACCCGGCAGACGTTGTTCTGCCCTAAATTTGGCCTATCTCCATACATTTTAATAAGCTTTTTCCATCTAACTCTGCCGTCCCCCTCTTCACTTTTACCTAATAATTTTATTCACTCCTCCCTCCGTCTTTTCAGCTTCATCTATCTCAATATTCGTCTCGTTCTATCTCTTTCTCAGTCTCCTCTCTTTTCTGTTCTCTCAAGTTCTTCTCATTCTTCTTCACCCCTTATTGCCACTCCCAGATGGTGCCATGTATTTTGTTCCAGTCCCAGTCACAGTCCCACTACGAGTCTCAGTCCCTGTCCCAATCCGAATCTCGGTCCCGGTCCTAGCCCTAATCCCAGTCCCAGTCCGTCTCTGGTCTACTTCCCGGAAAAAAGGATCGTAAATACTAATATACTTTATATACCAAATTTCAGGCAAATCTAACAAGACGTATGTAAATAGGTATGAGGGTATTATTAATCCATATTTTTATTTCGGCTTCGCATGCATATTTATCAGTTTTACCAGGTTGATGCGACAAAATCGAATATAACAATGAAAATCACTTTAGAGTTCTCAACAACAGCTTTCATTTGATATCCAATTTACTCACACATTCTAGGGGTATCCGGGTCCACGTCTTGGCCTATATCTCGAGACCCTAATCACCCAGCGTTAAAATATATTACTCTGTACTAAAGCACTCATCAACAGCTTTTATTTGATATCCATATTGTATAAACACTGTCTAGGCATTCACGGCCCCACCTTTTGGCCTATATCTCGAGACCCTAGTCACCTAGGGGTATGAAAATTACCCTCTGCTAAAGCACTCATCAACAGCTTTCATTTGTTATCCATATACTATAAACACATGCTAGGGGTACCCCGGTCCACATTTCGGCCTATATCTCGAGACCCTGTACGTCGATCGCAACCAATCCTATGTAGTAGCCACCCGCGGGAGGTATACGCAACTTGTGTGAAAGTTTGAACAAAATTTACCGACGCATCTCTTCAAACACCGGAGACCAACTAACACACATCATAGCCATTCTTTTTATATATATAGATTTTTATTTTTCACACTCCACTATAATATTAAAACGAAATGCAGATTTTCGTTGCTTTTGGAATTCGGCTTAAAAATTGAATATGGAACAAATAAAGACACTCCTGAATTAAAAAAAAATGTCATAGTACTTCTAAATCACGGGCTACCTCAGAAACCTAGGGTCCGGGGCTAATCCCGCCCGCCCCTTTTTTGTCGGGCCTGGTGATGTGCTATACTTCATTCGCTATAATATTTTTTATTGATAAGCACGTTGTTAAATTAAACACCAACTAATTACTCGGAAGTATATCGGCACTACCTGAAAATATGAGTGCCGGTGCGTGTACGTAACATTTTATTATTACGTATAAACATATAAAAGAATGTGCATTAAAATAATATTGCGACAATAAACTGAGATATAACCTACCCTATATTTCAAGCTAGGTCAAACTGCACAAGGGGTGCAAAACAAATTCGAAATCGGTTTAGTAGTTTAGGAGTCAATCGTGGACAAACAATGTGATACCTGATTGTTATATATATAAAGACTAACTCTGAAAAGGTGAACAAAAAATGGTTCCCTGAAAAAATTTTCACAGCTTTGTTAAATATTTCTAGGTTATATATATATCGTTGAAGAAGTATTAATATTTTCTTATAATATCCTGAAATAAACTGAGAAATTGGCTATAACCAAAAAAGTTATAGGCTCGTAAGAGTCCCAAGGTACGAAGAAACGATTTATGCCCGTTACGCACGATTTTGAGGGTGACCGGAGATAGAAAAATGGTATGACTTCCCAGGTATGTTTTTGGTGTCACACAGTGTTATTTATTTAATAGTTAGTCGAATACAGTCCTGTCTTTACTTATTTTAAGTTTCAATTTAACATAAAATTAAACACTAACATAACATTAAACATTAATTGTTTAATAATTTAAAAATTATCATTTACAATTTTTTGCAATCATACTTAATTTATGCTTAAAAAGGTAAATCTCAATGGACTACTGAACTATAAAAATGTTCGATCAATTATGCATAAATCAAAAAGTTACAGTCAATTTGAAAATCAACCACTTCAGATAAATAAACGGAGCCAACATCTTTGCTCATTTTCAATATAATTTTATTTCATTCACTCGATCCAAGAGCAGAGGCACTTAAGGCAAACGCTTGGCAAGGTCGTTCCATCTTTTTCCGATGTTGCTGTTCTAATTTCTTCTTTTGCACCACCTTCGTCTTGCTTTTATACAAATATGTTTTATAGTAGAAATCACAGAAAAGTATGAGTATAAAAAAATTTTGTAGAAATGCAACCCAAACCCAAAATAAGTCAAGACCGCACCAATTATTCACGATTGGCAAAGAGAGTTGAAGTGTCAATGTGCAAAATTGTACAATTTGTAATAGCGTAAGTCTGCGCTTCCATGGTGCAATTTGTTCGTTTGGTATTTTTGTGGCCAGGAAGTAATAACTGTACATACAAACGTGTACGAATGAATTGATAATACCGGTGAAGGTAAAGTGCGAAGCTAAAAGTGCAGAAAAGTGATTAAATAAAATGATTTCCAACTAAATTTAATTGCAAGATATTTTAAATTTACCATAATTCAGCGTACAATAATTCCAAACACCGTAAACCATAATGGTGTGATGATAGACGTGGAGAAAGGAAATTTGTCGGTATTTTTTGCGTAGCAAAAAAAATATCTGCAGAAAAAGACGGTTTTATATAAAGCTATGTAGCTTTATTTTATACTCTCGTAGAACTTACGGTATCGATTAGATCCATATACTTGGAGACATAGTAAAGATATGCAGGCATGGCAAGCGCCATCATTTCGGGACTGTCATCTTTGGGATCATAAGGCTGGCAGGAAAGATGGAAATACGGTTTGAGGTAAGAGTTTCGCAGGGACTGGAATTGTAAAGGAAAATTATAGTATTAGTATTAAGTCACGTTTTTCGTTCATTATCATTGATAAACACCTTATCTTGATATTAAAAAACTTGTGCGAATTTAGAAATTTGGTTATCGATTTTAAATTAGCTTCCTTGTGAGCTAGGTTATTAAATTAAAAGTGGTTAACAGTTCAATGACAGCTAAACACATATGACCAAAAGTTTCGCTAGGTGTCGGAGCAATCTGCATATGTGACCCGGCCTATGAAAAGGTGGCTTATGACTGCAAAAAATAAATTGCGAGAAACAGCTGTTAAAGGTAAATAATGCATTTCTTCAGTTTCTTAGTAGTAGTAATTTTTGTTTAGTCATAAGCCACCTTTTCCTAGGCCGGGTCACATATTCTGGAAAATCGCTGTCTTTTATGGAGACAAAGATGTTCCGCACGTGGATATTCAGCCGATCCTGCATTCGATGATAATAGAATTTTCTCTCTCGGCAAACAAAAATCGCACACCGACGGTGAGTATCGAAGGAAGTATAATAATGAGCTTTCGCAGATATGACGATATTTCAGCGAATAAGAACTCAAAGGGTTCGCTGGCTAGGTAATGTTATGTGAATCGACTAATACGTTCCGGCCAAAAGAGAAGCTTGAAAGCAGACGTAGGAGGAGCTCCATTGAGGTGAGAGAGGCAGAGGGATGAATAGTTGACCTCCCTCCTTTGGTGCAGCCAATTGGCGTCAGTTATCGCGAAACAAGGATAGCCTGGTGTGACTTGTTACGAAAAGGCCAAAATTGCTAAAGCAGTAAAACACTAATTACTATGAAGATGATGATGTTGGAAGCGTTGTAGTGTTAATTGAACTACAGATATGATTTGTACTCAAGATATGATTTGTAGTATTTAAAGATATGATCTGTAATAAAAACTCACGAAGCTGACACGATATTTTAGGTTTAAGTTTCATTTTATTAACTTACCGCCGTAAATATATATGCATTCAGCGCGACTTGTATAAGATTATATATCTGCATTGCAGATTTTACATTGAGGGGCTTTTGATTTTCCATTAATTTTGGTCCCCATTTTTTTATGACGAACAAATAAACAGCCAAAATTGTAAACATGGGCCATGGTGCGCCAAGCAAGGGCCACGTAGAAAGTCGTAAATCTAAGTGTACATTAGAAAATATTATTAGTTCACCTTATTGTAGCAATTGAAGAATATATGAGATAAGCGGGAAATAAATACAAAAAAAAGTAATAATAGATAATGATTTTAGGAGCAAAGTTTCACAGTACAGTTTGAACGCGGCAATGGCTACTAGGAAATGTTTCTGATATGTTTCTGTTTATCGGTATAGTAACAGCAACAGCAACATGGTTCATGAAATTCATTTCTTCATCAGCAAGATTTATGGGTGCTGAACTTTGAAATCGAGCCCGTCTGCATTCTTACTGGCGTTAAGGCTACTCAATAATTTGAATGCCCCGATGCTCACTTTGTTATTTGTCTATAACTATTACCGTTTTTTTCCTATTCCTTTTGTACAGGCTTTGGTACATATATAAATAGGTAAATGTAAGTCACGAAAATCTCCAAAGAAATTTTAGGCCAAGCTTCCCTTCCGATTTACATCAGGCCATGGCCTACATGTTTTCACTGAGAAACTTTTCATGGCAGAATTACAGTCGGAGTGCTTGCCATATCGCGACCCCGCTTAGAAAAACTTTATTCTAATTGAGAAAAAAACGTGTTTATAAAATTTTTCTGTTGCTTTGCCCTGGGCTTGAACCCAGAATCTTTGGTGTGACAGGCGGAGCACGCTTCCACCACACCACGGCGGCCGTACATAAATATATAACTTATGTTTTTAAACCTAAATTGCGTGTTATACTTTTAGGCGGATTTCAACAAAACTTTATAAGTTATATTAGAGCAGTGGTTGGCGCGCCATAGCCCAATTCAGTCAGATTTCTTCACACCTATTCTTACTCTTCATCGTTTAGTCGCTAGCAAGAGAACAACAAATAAACAGTGAACACGACGGTCGCACAAATGTTAAGATTCCCTGTGAGAAATATTTGGACAATGCAACTGTGAAGATGGTCTTTCCGTAATTAACTCATGGTCTTAACATGTTTAGGGTGGATTGTTACTTTTTTAGATTTGTTATAGATATGAGTTTTTTTAAAGTAACTTAGCAAAATAATCCAAAAATTAACATAAATTATTATTTTTTTTTTTCTTTTTTCAAGTATCTACATATTTTTTAAACTTTCTGCACTTCTCTCTGCACTGGCTGCGACACCCGTATTAGTTTCGGAAATGTGATGTTTTAAATTATTGATTGTCACTATTTTTGCCCTATAAGCCGTGTTAAGCCGCTTTGAAAAGCAAAGTTTCATATGCATTTACATGTAAAAATATCGGTTACTCTTCGGAGCGACCACAGCTGAATACATTAGGGGACTTGGGAACATTTAAATTATTTCTGAAGGGTCTATCACATTATCCCCAACATCAAAAACCCCAAAACAAAATCCCCAAATCAAAATGCCCAAAATCAAAATCCCCAAAATCAAAATCCCCAAAATCGAAGTCCCAAAAATCGAAATCTCCAAACTCATAATCCTCAACACAAAATACCAATTTTATGTATGAAATAAATTCAAATTAGGTTTAAAATCGCCGCGACCAAAATAGGCTAATACTCCATACCAACTTTCTGCATAGGCGGCCTTCGGCCGCGCTTATAAAAAATAACCCTGGGCTACGCCATGCCAAGTCCGGGTGTGTGATATAACCGTGGCGGTTCTTCTGCGTAGTACACGCTTCTGTTAGCTTGTTCGAATTAGAGCGACTAGCAGTCCTATATATGGATAAGTAAAAAAAATGTATTGCCAAAACGTGAATATATAGTTATACACACATAAATATGAATGAAAGAGGAAAGAGATATTGCTATTTTTACACAGCCATGATGTTTATCATAGCACTGGGATTTTGTGTTTGGGGATTTTAATTTTGGGGATTTTGAATTTGGAAATTATGTGTTTGGATATTTTTTTTTTTTGGGGATTTTGTGTTTGGATATTTTTTTTTTTTGGGGATTTCTTGGCACTCCCATTTCTGAATCACCAATCATGTTTTCCAGGAAGTGTTTTTAACAAATGCACGTTGCCATTTTAACTTTAATTTCCTGCCGAAATGCTCCCGCTCTCGCTCTCACTAATACTCTTACATTTAAATTTTTGCCGCCAGTGTATTTGATTTATAGAGGAGCATCTACCAGTCGACTCTACCTCAAGGTTCAGCACCCGAAAACCTAGCTGATGAAGAAATAAAATTCAGTGTACAAAACTTTGTAATTTTTCTCTTATATCAATGAAAAAGAGAGATTATTCTAATAAAAGATATGAATAATATTAATTATTTTGCGCGAAATGCTTAAAACTTTTTTTAATTCCTTCATATTACGTTTGTTTCAAGTTTTTCCGCAAATTTCAGTAGATATTTTACAAATCTAGCAATTGGCTTTTGCGGAGCTTAAAATTTGGAAATTCTGTGCGCTCCACCTCTTTGGCTTTTCACAACAGCTATTTTTAGAACTTTCAAATCAAAATTCATCAAGATTATTCTATTTCTGTTTAAGTACATATTTTTCAGTGACGTTTGCATTTAGAATTTTCTTAGGCCAACGAAATACTAAGCGTTGATAGGTAACACTGTGCTGCGTGGTGGAATCGCGTTAACAGCGTACTCGGATTTTGCAGCTCTTAGAAGTAACATTAAAAGACAAGGAAGTTAAGCCACACATCTCTTATTTTTCTAGCCATCGTGCAAAAAAGCAAGTGCAGCAGTGACCAGAAATAAAGAAAGTGCAATTTTTTCGAATTTTGTCAGATAAATTTTTATTTTTTTCTAGCTTCTATGTTTCACGAAAGAACCTGTATGGATTTTGTAATTGGACCTATGCAAATCAGTGTCGTTTTAAAAAAAAAAAACAAACATGGAAAATCGAAGAAAATTTACGAAAATTTTCTATGCCATTTTTTGATTGTGCAATTTTTTATCAATATCAATCTTACAATGAACTCGAAATTTGCACTGATTTTTGACAATTTTTTTGTTTTTCAGCTGGGTGTTTCAGATTTTCTTCCCACTTTGTTCGTGGAAGATCTAGAGCACACTTCCAAAAAACATTTTTTTTTAAATCAATGCGATTTTTGAGAGAATAATAACTTCTACTTTGTTGGACTGACATTGATTGGGCTGCTGAGCTGCATACTCACAAAAACTTACAGAATTCCAAATAAAAAGTTCGAAATGTTCTTAAAGTTTTCTCAAAATTACAAAAACGTTTACGAGGCGTACTTTCTGTTAAAAAATTCATGGACATTTCTTTTTTTTTTTTGTAAAAAGCAAAAAGAATTTGGTTAACGAAATTTGATAAAAATCGCAACAACAGCTATTTTTTTTTCACTGCTATATATAATTTGGACTTAAGGGATTCCAAAGAGACGTAGCACTAAAAGTTAAATAAATAAAATGAATTATTTCAATAACAAAAAAGTTGCGCTGCGTTATAACGCCAATACTTGGACACCACCTCCACAATACTAGAGCTTTTACCCATGCCTGCAGCTTATAATATCGTGCACGTCTTGGTATGCCGTTTTTTTTTGTAAGATATTTTCCAAATACAGTTTTCAAAGAATACAGTTTAACACAGTTCGCACAATTGGAATAAGGCATGAGTTCAAAAATCAGGAACATACCGAATTTTTGTTAACTTTTATTCCATGTCGTTTAGAAATTTGAAAAAATTACAAATTTTGTCATTGCGATTCAGAAAATTTAAAATAAAATTGAACTTTTTGAACACCAAAATTTTAGTGAGCAGTTTGAGATGGTTTTGAGCTAAGTACGGGCACAATCAATAGGTATTTTACACAAAAAATTTAAATTTTTCTCTTAAAAAGACTTATCTCGCTTCCAATTCCTTAGAATTACCCGCTTTATTATTTGTTAGTATGCAGACCTCTATTAAAAGATGAATCCAATTTGCGTATTTCCTTGTAGAGTAAACGTAAAACGAGAAACATTCTTGTTTTTTTTTTTTTAATTTATTAATTTGCTATTGTATTTTTTTGTATTGAATATGAAAAGCAAAAATGTGCACCGCACCATTCACCATTCAAAATTCGCAGCCTTTGAACAATACTTTTCTGAGTAGGTAATGCACTCGTTAAGACGTTACGCAGTTGACTATTTGTACAAACGCAAAATGCAAGCTAATATTTATAAAAGATTTGCGCTTGCCATACGGTAAAAATTATTGCACATAAAATAACCTCAAACAAATTAACAAAGAACAATTATTATTAAATAAACGAATGCTCATTAATGCGTTGAACATTAGACCAAATAAGTGAAAGTAAAATTTGTTATTTACATTTGAGCTAATTGTGTAGTTTATATGTTTATTTTAACAGAAATTAAAAAGATATTAGAATCAAAATCCGACTTTTATATCGTAATATCTATGTACCTTAGGATAGATACTACAGTAAGGATATGATATGATATATATTGTAGTACGAGATATTATAAACATATTACATATGTACTATATATCTTATTTCGGTACATCGCAGCCCCAGGAATCAAAATAAGAGTGGCTTTACCACTCCGATAGATTGTGACGTCTGGCCAGACGAGAAGGCTTTATTTTCGTGAATAATTTTATTGCTACCCAACCGATCATGGAAAGCTTTAATGAATTTTTAAGTTTAGAGGCGGTCTTTATAATAATTCGGAAATCGGTATGTTTTTCTTTATATATTATCCTTTTTTTTTGTACCAAAATTGATTATGTCACATTTTATCGTTGTCGTCCTGCTAGACGAATATTTTTTAGCCTATGAGACCTCATAGCTTGTATTCATTTCAAAACTTATCAATAACAAGTAAAAGTGTCTAAGTTCGGGAGTAACCGAACATTATATACTCAGCGTGAGCTACAGGTGTACTTTTTTTTTTATTTCATTTCAGATAAATTAGTTTTCTACATAAAACGTGGCACCGGCCATATAAAAAAAAATTTTTCCCCATTGCCTCTTACAATAAAACTTGATAAAAGTTGAAAAGTGATATATCATTGATTCAAAACTATTTTTCTAAAAATCTATAGCTTATTTTTCTAGTCGACGACCCTTTTAAATTTGTTTTATATCTAAGTTGCCGTGGTCTTTAACAGATCCCGTCCAGTTTTACTAGAAATATTTTCTGCTATAAGGAAAATATGTGTACACAATTTCATTACGATATGTAAATTTTTCTTCAAGTTATGGCTCCCATAACATAGAAAATTTCTTAGTCTCCAATTTAATGTTATAATTCAATTTAGAAAGTAAAATTCTATTGACACAAAGCTCTTTTTCTCTAAGGTATAATTTATTATTTTCGTCTGCGACCCTTTTAAAAATCTTTTACATAAAAGTGGGCGTGGTCTTTAACCGATCTCGCCCATTTTTCTCTAAAAACATTTCCTACTATAGGGAAAATTTGTGTACCAAACTTTATTACGATCCGTTGATTTTTCTTCGAGTTATGGCTCCCGAAAGATACAAAATTGCCTAGCCATAAAAGGGGCGGTGCCCAACCCATTTTCAAAAATTTTAGTGTTTTCTAATTTAATGTTATAACTCAACTTAGAAAGTAAAATTCTATTGACACAAAGCTCTCTTTCGTCCACGACCCTTTTCAAATCTTTTATATAAAAGTGGGCGTGGTCCTTAACCGGTTTCGTTAATTTTTCTTCAAAGTATTCCATATAGTAAAGGCAACCACTCTGCCGAATTTTGTGACGATAGGTTTAACGATTTTTGATTTATGATTAGTAAAATTGATTTTATCACAAGTGGGCGGTGCCACGCCCATTTAAATTTCTTTTTTTCAAATTTGTATCAAGAGTCTGAGTATCAGTCCACGCGTCAAATTTCAACATTCTAGGTGTTTTATTTACTAAATAATCAGGTTTTTTGTGTTTTCCAAAATGTTATATATATAAAAAGTGGGCGTGGTTATCATCCGATTGCGCTCATTTTCAATACCAATCTATTCTGGGTACAGATAAGCTCGTGTACCAAATTTGGTGAAGATATCTCAATATTTACTCAAGTTATCGTGTTAACGGGCAGACGGACGGACGGACGGACATGGCTCAAACAATTTTTTTTTTTTTTCGATACTGATGATTTTGATATATGGAAGTATATATCTATCTCGATTCCTTTACACCTGTACAACCAACCGTTATCCAATCAAGGTTAATATTCTCTATGTGCAAAGCACTCTGAGTATAAAAATTCAAACTTATTTCTGGGTAATCACAGTGTGCAACGAGTTTTCTTCAAAATTTAAATAAAAACTCAAATATTTGTGGATAAAGTTCAAAGTGTCAAATTTCGTCTGGCTAGACGACAACCCTAAGACGTGTTGAATTTATACACCGCTAATCGGAGGGTTATTGGTCCATTTTTTTTCAAATTTTTTCAATTATATCCTTCCTTTTTTGTTGTCAATATTTTACGAACATCCTTCTTTGCGCTTTGTAACTGAAACCCTGCGAAGCAATCTTAAAATGTTTTTAGAAAGGTTCGAAAATTAAAAAAAAAATCGAAATTACTATTTTTTTAGAGCATGCAGTTTTGTAGCCAAATCAATTTTAGTATCACAAAGCACAGATTATAGGTTTTTCAAAATAAGTATTAATTTTTGACAATTTTTTTCCGAAAGATTATTTCGTCCATACAAAGGGTGAACAATTTTTTTATATGGAAAGAAATCTCTAACACGCTTTGGAAAAACTGTTCACAATTTGGGAGACCTTGCACATGTTATTTCGGAGCAAACTACTGCAAGAACGAAAACGGCGACCTCGTAACCGATATGAAGGTTGTGCTTAGATTTTGGATGGAACATTTCTCCGCTCTTCTAAGTGGAGACAGCGGTGTACCGCACAGGGCTGATGGGCCCGAAACCGCGATCGATTATGATGGCATTAATGTCCCCCACCCAATTATAACGAAGTCAGAATAGCAATAACCAGATTTAAAAAAACAAAAACGGTGTGAGCGGGGTGCTTGACGAGTATGTAAAGCGCATTCCCCTTCCTGTTTGCAAAATATGGTCGAAAGGAGATCCTGCAAACTGCGCCAAATATCGTGGAGCCAGCTTTCTTATTATCGCGTATAAGGTTATATCTAGAGTACGGTACGAAATAATCATGAATCGGCTGTTTTGACCTTGTCAGTACGGCTTCCAAGCGTGGTAAATCCAACACCGACCAGATTTTCATATATGTGCCAAATCTTAGAAAAAAACCTACGAAAAAAGAATATTATCACGCCTTCAACAGCACGAAAAGGATCTAGCTCTACGCTGCTATGTCTGAATTTGGTTTCGCCGCAAAAACTTTATGGTTGCAAAGAATGACGCAGACCAACACCATCACCTCAGTCAGAATTGGGAAGCACCTCTCCGAGCCTATTTAACCTAAATGAGGTTTAAAACAGGGTGACTACTATAATTTGATGCCGAAAAAATACAACCTACAGGAGAAGCATGGACCATGACAAAATCAGATGAACAGGCTCTGGGGGTGTTCGAGAGAAAAATTCTTCGAAAGAGTTATGGACCTCTATGCGTTGGCGATAGTCCAGCGAATTAAAGCGCAGCGACTGCGCTGGCTTGTCCGTGTTATGCACATAAAAGGTAACGCCCCGGCTAAGAAAGTATTTTTATCGGAACCCGCCTATGGAGGCAGAGCAAGAGGGCAGCCCCCATTCTGCTGAAAGGACTAGATGGAAAACTATTTAAATTTCTTTAATGCGACCAATTGGCCGCAGTAAACCCATAGAAGAAACTACTGGCGCGCCTTGTTGTATGGCCATAGCCGTTTAAACTGTTAAACACCAATTAAGTAAATAATTAAGTATAGCATGTGCATTAATCGCAAACAAGATAAGACAGCCTGCGGCAACATAGTTGAATTCAAGGCTTTAGTTAGCGCTTAGCTATTCGAATATATTTACAAGAGTTCCACGGAAGGTTTTTTGAACCGCAGACGAAGTCGAACTGAGCATTATGTTTTGATCTACCAATCGGCCAACTACCAAAGAAGAAGACGATCAATTACTTTAAATTAAATAAACAAGTTTTTAAACAAAAATGGATTTCTATAAGAATTTCGTTAAGCATCAATAAAATACTAGTTTTCAAAAGCAAATTTCAATTCCTCTCACTAACTTTTGTGGAAATTCTCGTAAGTACCTGCAGAATGCATACTGTCATGCTCACATTTTATTCCATTCATTGGTTTATGCAATGTTCCAAAAATGTTTGTATTTAATAGGAAACTTCTCAATTAAATTATGAGTTTGTTAAATTCTGTCGGTTTGAACTTCAAACATGTTTTAAAAATTATTCTAAAACATAATATTATTTTAAAACAAAAAAAAGTGCCAAAGTTAAAAAACTCATACACACTTCTGACTTTGAAACAAAACCAAAAAGTTTAAGAAATCTTAAAATATAAGCTTGTTTACATTTCCAGTTTTAAAAATAAACCCAAAAGTTTAAGATAACTGCTGAATACCTAAATATAGAAACGATTGCTATGACAGAAATTCACGTTAAATACGAAAGCAATTTGTAAAATATTAAGCTTCTATATGATAAATACAGAAAGATATTACAAGAACATCTCTTTTCTGAAAAATCAGTTTTATGGGGGATATATGTTTCAGTGATCCGATGTGGTCGATTCCGGTCAATGTCTTGTCCCTCATATAAATATACCCGCTGTATATAACGATATCTCAAAAATTGAGGGACTAGTTTGCATTCAAACAGACAGACGGACGGACGGACAGACGAACATAACTAAATGAACTCATTTTGCTATGGAATCATAACATACGGTCACGGATCGAAACTCAAGCCATGAAAATTAGCCTATCCAAATATTAAAAAAAATAATAATATATTACGGATCTAGTGAGTATGTGTTGTCCCTAGTTCAGATATTTCAATAATCCGATATACCATTTCGGAGTTATTGTCATTTTGAAATTGGAATTCGATCACGGATCGTATGTTATAATTCGACCCCTGATCAATTCGGTATACTCATTGGTAGATCTATATCTTTGAGGACCTTTTTTGAGACTAGTGACAAACTTAATAAAACATTTCGAATTTATAAAGCATATAAAAACCGGTTAAATACGATAAATATTACAGTAAGAAACTCGATGCAACGCTGAAGGTTCAAATTATATATTTTTGAGCACCGATGCTTTGCGTGTATAGCCTTGATAAACATTTACAAAAATAAACAAATTTAAAGTTAAAAAATTTCTAATTTCATTCCAGTCCAGCTAACATTAATATTTAATTAAATTAATATTAATGTTAGCTGGACTGGAATGAAATTAGAAATTTTTTAACTTTAAATTTGTTTATTTTTGTAAATGTTTATCAAGGCTATACACGCAAATATTTAATTAAATTAATATTAATGTTAGCTGGACTGGAATGAAATTAGAAATTTTTTAACTTTAAATTTGTTTATTTTTGTAAATGTATATATATATATATATGCATGTGTATGCTAAAATTTTGCAAAACACGAAAATAATTTAATTAAATATTAATGTATATATATATTAGGCTGGGTCGCTTTGTGGGAGGCAAAAAAATCGCCCATTGCTCTGTGAAAATCATATTCTAGGGATCAAAATAAGAAACTTTGCAGAAGGAACCATACCTCTAAAACGAATTCTGATGTCCCCCCTTTGGGTCGTAGGTGCAAATTTTGAAAAATCCCACTTTGAAATACCTATGTTTTTTCTTTTGGAGTTTATTTTTCTCTTTAGAAATTTATTTAGTCAGAACATATGTAAATCAAAAAATGAATTTAACTTAGTAATAGAAAAAAAATTAAAAAAAAAATTATTAGAAATTAGCGTTTTTACAACCCTTTTAAAACCAAGGCATCACTGTGATGCATTTGCATGTCGTAAACATAGTTGTGTGGGTTTTTTATTCAACCGTTTTAAAAAATGAAGGTATCAATTTGACACAATTGCAGATCGTAAAATTGCTTGTGTTGTTTTTTTAAGCCACCACCAGACACAGCAGGTAGAATTGAAATTACCCCTACCCAAAAATTCGACCCAAGTGGGGGGGGGGGGGGGCATCAGGTTTCGTTTTAGAGGTATTGTTCCTTCGGCAAAGTTTCTTATTTTGATACCTAAAATACGATTTTCACAAAGCAATGAGCGATTTTTAAATCGACCCGCCCTAATATATATATACATATATAACTTTTTATTTCTGTTTACAAAGTATTTCCGTTCATTGGGCGCAGGTTGCACTTGGATCGGCCTTGAAAACGGTTTTTATATATTTATGCATAACAGCTTTGGCCATTGCGATGTAGAAGTAGTGTCATGGTCTACGATACCGAAAGTTACAGCAAACATTAAAATACTTTAAAAATGTTGCCTAAGCGGGGTGGTCCCCCAACACTGGCTTTTGGTATGAAACGCTTCTCATCAAAATTATTCTTTCGAAGCGTTCTGAATCGGCAACAAAAAATGCCGTCAGACTAAAAAGCAATACAAAACAAACTTGAAGGGAACCTCGGCCTCGATCTCCTCTGAGGTAAATATCGAACCAAGTTGTTATTATTCATGTGTAAAAGCTTTATTAAAGAAATTCTGTTCATTTCTAAATTACTTTAAAATGAACGTTAATATTTATAAATCTATATCTGCGGCCGCCGTGGTGTGATGGTGCGCTCCGTCAAACACACCGAAGATCCTGGGTTCACGCCCCGGGAGAAACAACATCAAAATTTTAGAAACAAATTTTTTCAATTAGAAGAAATTTTTTCTTAACGGGTGGCCCCTTGGAAGTGTTTGGCAAGCACTCTGAGTGTATTTCTGCCATGAAAAGCTCTCAGTGAAAACTCGTCTGCCTTCCCTTTCATCTGATGCCGTTCAGAGTCGACATAAAACAAGTAGGTCCTGTCCTGCCAATCTGTAGGAAAAATTAAAAAGGAGCACAACGCAAATTGGAAGAGAAGCTCAGCCAAAAATTCTTCGGAGGTTATCGCGCCATAAATTTATTTTATATATGCGTTTATTAAAGCCCATCATATAATAAATGTAAGATATGATTCTAGGGATCACTTTTCAACAAAATTTGTGTGGATATTAAAGCAATTCAGAGTTTTGCATATTTGATATTGGAAATATTTCAATAGCAATTATAAGCTACGGATTGTAGGCAACTTTTTCCATTTTAAAATTTTTCTTTTCGGAATTTGACATTAGCTAATTTTCTATTCAATGTTGAAAAATAAACTATGGATTTGGAAATTGTGCATTGCCATACCAAAGCAAATGCATAGCCATATAATTTGTTAGTTTATTGTGTAAAAATTCTACATACATTTGCTAATACATTGTTGCTTGACCATTTGCATATAATTTTGAACTCCCATATAGTTCTTTTTATATATTTGCTCAATTTGATATTCTTAGAAAATTGCATGGTTAATGAAATATTGTTGCGTTGTAAATATTTACATAGAAATGTTGCAATTGCATATTTAATTTACACGTACTTTTTGATTCGAGTGAGGAAGACTAACCCAGCTATGTTTTAATTACACAAATAAACGCTTATGCATTTTAATTACTTTATTTCCAAACTAAAGCTGTATATAAAAAGAACATGATTTATTAATGAAATTAAATCAATGAATTATAAAAAATAGATGCCAGATTGTTGCTCTAATAACTTTATCTAAAATCCTTCAAATCATCAAATAAATTCTTGTTATTATACCTTTCATGAACCTGAAGTGGTACATTAACTTTGGTCCGATGTTTGTAACGCAAGAAATATAGAAGATAGACCCACCATTAAGTATACCGAATTGATCAGGGCAACGAACTAAGTTGATATAACCATGTCCGTCTGTCCGTCCGTCCGTCCGTCTGTCTGTTTGGACGCAAAATACTCAATCAAATTTTGAGATATCTTATATTTTTGTATAATATTAGACATGTGTCGGATCCGGTAGGATCTGACCACTATAACATATATCTCCCATACAACCGATCGTTCAGATAGAAAGATTTTTGGCAATTTCTCCCTTAATTTCCAATATAAAAGCGTTAAATTTCGTAATATTTATTCTAATATATCATAGAAGATTTCATGAAAAAATCATTTCGATCGGAGCTATATATAATATATATCCCATACAACCGATCGTTCAGATAGAAAGATTTTTGGCCATTTCTCCCTTAGTTTCCAATGTAAAAACGTGAAACTTGGTGATATATATTTTAATATATCATAGAAGATTTCCTGTAAAAATCACTTTGATCGGAGCTATATGTATATAGTATATACCTATCCCATACAACCGATCGTTGAGGTAGAAAGATTTTTGGCCATTTCTCCCTTAGTTTCCAATATAAAAACGTGAAACTTGGTGATATATATTTTAATATATCATAGAAGATTTCCTGTAAAAATCACTTTGATCGGAGCTATATATAATATATATCCCATACAACCGATCGTTCAGATAGAAAGATTTTTGGCCATTTCTCCCTTAGTTTCCAATATAAAAACGTGAAACTTGGTGATATATATTCCAATATACCATAGAAGATTTCCTGAAAAAATCACTTTAATCGGAGCTATATGTATATAGTATATACATATCCCATACAACCGATCGTTGAGGTAGAAAGATTTTTGGCCATTTCTCCCTTAGTTTCCAATATAAAAACGTGAAACTTGGTGATATATATTCCAATATACCATAGAAGATTTCCTGAAAAAATCACTTTAATCGGAGCTATATGTATATAGTATATACCTATCCCATACAACCGATCGTTGAGGTAGAAAGATTTTTGGCCATTTCTCCCTTAGTTTCCAATATAAAAACGTGAAACTTGGTGATATATATTTTAATATATCATAGAAGATTTCCTGTAAAAATCACTTTGATCGGAGCTATATATAATATATATCCCATACAACCGATCGGTCAGATAGAAAGATTTTTGGCCATTTCTCCCTTAGTTTCCAATATAAAAACGTGAAACTTGGTGATATATATTTTAATATATCATAGAAGATTTTCTGAAAAAATCACTTTGATCGGAGCTATATATGTATATATCCCATACAACCGACCGTTCAGATAGAAAGATTTTTGGCAATTTCTCCCTTAATTTCCAATATAAAAGCGTTAAATTTCGTAATATTTATTCTAATATATCATAGAAGATTTCATGAAAAAATCATTTCGATCGGAGCTATATATAATATATATCCCATACAACCGATCGTTCAGATAGAAAGATTTTTGGCAATTTCTCCCTTAGTTTCCAATATAAAAACGTGAAACTTGGTGATATATATTTTAATATATCATAGAAGATTTCCTGTAAAAATCACTTTGATCGGAGCTATATATAATATATATCCCATACAACCGATCGTTCAGATAGAAAGATTTTTGGCCATTTCTCCCTTAGTTTCCAATATAAAAACGTGAAACTTGGTGATATATATTTTAATATATCATAGAAGATTTCCTGAAAAAATCACTTTAATCGGAGCTATATGTATATAGTATATACCTATCCCATACAACCGATCGTTGAGGTAGAAAGATTTTTGGCCATTTCTCCCTTAGTTTCCAATATAAAAACGTGAAACTTGGTGATATATATTCCAATATACCATAGAAGATTTCCTGTAAAAATCTTTTGGATCGGAGCTATATATAATATATATCCCATACAAGTGATCGTTCAGATAAGGGGTTTTTAAACGTTTTTATTTAGCTTGAGTTGACAGGCAGGCCGCACGGCCGTTGTTAACGAATCTTGTAATAGATATTTAAGTAACTTCCCGATAAGCTACAAGCTTGAAACTTGGAATATAGTTCAGAACCCGATGACAATGCAATAATAAGGAAAAATCCGATAGGTGGCGCAAGGATCGAGATATTCGCAAAATTCGCATTTGTGGTCCGATTTGGCTCATATTTGGAACACATAATACATACAAGAATAGAAATCGACCTGTGAAAAAAATCGCCAGTAGGTGGCGCATGGATCGAGATATTCACAAAAATCTTATTTGTGGTCCCATTTGGCTCATATTTGGAACACATAATACATGCAAGAATAAAAAGCGACTTATGAAAAAAAATCGCTGCTAGGTGGCGCATGGATCGAGATATTCACAAAAATCGTATTTGTGGTCCTACTTGGCTCATGCTTGGAACACATAATACATACAAGAATAGAAAGCGGCCTATCAAAAAAATCGCTGCTAGGTGGCGCAAGGATCGAGATATTCACAAAAATCGTATTTGTAGTCCATATTTGGAACACATAATACATACATGAATAGAAAGCGACCTATGATGCCCGATTTGGCTCATATTTGGAACAAATATTGCATACAGTCCGGTAGAAGTGACATCAAAATATTTTGGAGTTGGAGGAGGGACAAGCATACGTGGCGCAAAGTCGAGTAAAGTCTTTGGAAGGATTATGTATTGAGTACTTAGGTTGTAACAAATTGTCAGGAAAGAGTCCTTGTAATAATGAATCACTAAATGAACTAAATAGAATGAGAAATAATAGGCAATTAAATAAAGACTAAAAACTTGAAAATAAAATAATTAAAAAAAATTTTTAAGTTAAACGGTTTTATTGAAAACAATACTTACATGAAATAATTATAATACGAAAAGCTAGAAAATAATTAGGTAGGTCCTAGCTACTAGTCATCACACTCCTTACCAATCTATGGCGTTGATCAGACAATTAAATAAAAGCGTTGGACGCGTCATATATCTATTGATAGTCATAAGTAAAACCAACTGAACCTTAATCAGGTTATGCTACGCCTCATATTATTAGAAATTTCACGCGCCCAATGCTTTTATTTAATTGTCTGGTCAACGCCCTAGATTGATAAGGAGTGTGATGACTAGTACCTAGGACCTACCTAATTATTTTCTAGCTTTTCGTATTATTATTATTTCATGTAAGTATTGTTTTCAATAAAACCGTTTAACTTAAAAAATTGTTTAATTATTTTATTTTGCTTTATTTTGTTTTGTTGATTTTCTTTGCCATTTTTTTATATTTATCTTAAAATCGTTTAGGTATGTACGTCTGTTCACTATATATTTCTTATCTTATTTAACGCACTGTTTGGAGATTACAAATGGGATAAGATTATTGTTCAGCCCCATTCGTGAAATGTATGAAGTCTTCGACACAGCCGAAGACAGTGCCGTCCTTACTTGTTTTAATTTCGATATTGTGAGGAGAGGTGTTATGTAACCATGCATGATGAAATAAGCCAGACAGGTGAAGTCAATATTACAAAATGGAGGCGCATATGACAATATTTGTCTTCATAATTTAAGTATTGCTTCCTAACTTAGCTGGAGCATTGATTAGTATTATAAAAAATAATATGCCTTTCTAAAATATGAAGTAATGTGTAGGAAATTAACTGGTGCGGTGGAAATATAGACCGCACCCGTTAATTTCCTTTTTTGTTGAAGAGTTTATTTTCTTTTCACAGTGTCACAATGTCCATAACGAAGGAATATCCAAACATAGCGCTGTCGTCAATAAAATGATCGACGATCTAGAAAAATATTTTAATTTGCGGATGATTATTTGGGACGCTTGTATCTAATACGAAATCTCGAGATTGAAGGGATACGATCCGAAGACCCAATATTTGTTTATATAAAACAAGTATTGAGGTAGGCTCGCTGAGCAGTAAGAGGTGGCTGACGTAAAAAAAAAGAGCGACGGAGTTTTTAAAATGATTTTTAAACAAAGCAGAGCTTATAAATGCATCTTATGGCAACAAAAATTTCGCCTCATCAGTACTTTATTTCAAATAGCTCTGACTTTATACAAAAATTAATTATTCCTAACCATATGACCAAAACCGAAAGACATCGTCTGGCTTTTTCTTTCTACCCACTTGCCTTTCGTCTGTCTAACCACATTCCTCCCTTATTTTCTCCCCCCTCAGCATTTGCTAGTTTAATTTAATCAGTTCATTCAAATAACATTTAGTCCTTCCGTGAAATTGCCCACAGTTCGTCTTGCACTTCCCGCCTTTATCTTATCCAAGTCTATCTCTGACTGTCACTCTTAATCTAATTCATATTCATAATCCCCCTATCAACCTCTTTCTACTTATTTTTCTCAAACTATTACTCTTATTCATATTTTTACTCTCAGTTTACATTTTCGCCTTTTTCCTTTTTCTTTTTCGGCTTCCCCCCATCTTCCTATATTTTTTCTTCCCATTTCCTGTTTTCTCTTCCACCCTCTTTCATGAGTCCGTCTCCAATGATATATTGAGTTTTTTTTTCTGTATATTAAATTTCTAAGGAAGTGCAAAATTAGCAAAATATAAAAAGTACCACACATTTTCCCTCCCCACTACTAAAAAATTCGTGACCAGATGAAATTTCTATACTCAGCTGAGCAGAGCTCACAGAGTATCTTATCTTATAACTTTAAACGAGCAATTCTTGTATATTTCTATGTTTGTATAGTCGAACAACTTCACAGAGATAATTTATCACCTTATAGACTTTCTACATAGGTGTTGCCACTCAGAATGTTTCACAAGGTTGCCGCCTATTCGAAATTAAAAAAAAATCGCATAAGAGATGCCGATATGGGTATCAAACGAAATGTATTTCACTCCGCATTACAATATGGACCTTTTTGAGTAGGGTTGCCCATATTCTATTAAAGTTTTAAAGGAGAAAATTAAAGTTAAAAATCTTCGTAAAAAAAGTTTACACATGATTCGACTTAATTATCTTAATTTCACACACGCAAATTCTAGCAAAATATATTTAAGTGCATATTTTTGGCAAATATGAAATGTATAATTGCAATTTCTCACAGATTACTATTAGAAAAATTTCTCACCATAGCAAAAAGGTATCTCACCATGGTAATTTGCTACCGTTGAACACTAGAGGCATATGTTCAATTTGAAAACGACATCTAACCATTTAACTACTTACCAACAGATGGCGCTTAGGGAAGTAAGTTGACATTTAATAAAACTAACTGATAGTTGTCATTCTTGTAATTTACAAGTTTTTGGAATGTAATAAAATTGTGAGACTTTCATAGTGTATAACTAAAAAAATGTCAAAGTATGTTATCCGGCATACTCGAAGATTGCCGAGCAAAGCTCGTCCGCCCAGGTGCTATAAATTTTGTTCGAATAACGGTACCCCGTAACGAAATAAACTAATCGATATAGATATAGACTTCTATATATCAAAATGATCTGGGCGAAAAAAGAAATTCATTTAGCCATGACCGTCCGTCTGCCCGTAAACACGATAACTTCAGTATCTTAATGAAATTTGGTAAGCAAGTTTCTGGGCACTCTTCCAAGATCGCTAATTAAAATTAACGAAATCGGACTATAACCACGCCCACCTTTTCGATATCAAAAATTTCGAAAAACCGTAAAAGTCCGATAATTCATTACCAAAGACGGATAAAACGATGAAATTTGTTAGGTGGGTTGACCTTATGACGCAGAATAGAAAATTATTAAAATTTGGACAATGGGCGTGGCACCGCCCACTTTTAAAATAAGGTAATTTAAAAGTTTTGCCAGCTGTAATTTGGCAGCTGAGTAGGTAATGTTCGGTTACACACGCACTAAGCCTTCCTTACTTATTTTTGTTGTACTTCTGTCAAAAGCGATTTTTTTTTCAATTTTCTTAGTTTACTGATTTTTATACCCAGCTGTACTTCTACATAGGGAATTGTAACCTTGATTGGATAACGGTTGGTTGTACAGGTATAAAGGAATCGAGATAGATATAGACTTCCATATATCAAAATCATAAGTATCGAAAAAAAAATTTGATTGAGCCATGCCCGTCCGTCTGACCGTTAACACGATAACTTCAGTAAATATTGAGATATCTTCACCAAATTTGGTACACGAGCTTATCTGGACCCAGACGTGTGAACCGATATTGAGACTCTTGATAAAAATTTGTTTAAAATGGGCGTGGCACCGTACACTTGTGATAAAGTCAATTTTACAAATATTACACACGCCGACAAAATGAGACCGATTTTTTTGACCATAAACCAGACCATACTTTCCTAAAGGTTTAAGATGCGCTGAATTCAAATCTGGACGCAGAATTCCTCTGTCACACGCAATTATATTTTGCTGCCACACGGGTAAAGCTAAGTCAATAATTCAAAATATCAATCGAAAACTTTCGATATAAAGGGACACACAATTTCCAGAGTTATTTCCGTTTTGTCGGAAGAGTTTATTCCTTTTTTAAAATGCACAAATAAATTTTATGACACACCGAGTGGTTAAAAGATTTCGAATTATAATAAAATGTAAAAGGAAATGTCAAAACAATAATATAAATGTATGTATGTACGTACATAGTCACATCTGTCAACCCATTGTTGGGGTTGCCAGAGAGGTGAAATACGCTCGCGCGTTAGCGTAAAATACAAACATTTCAAATTCTTAAATTTAATAAATATGTACGTAATATATGATATTACGTATTTGTACGTGCAAATAATTCAGAATGCGTACTTATACGTAAAAGGTACATATATAAATAAATTCAATATAAAATTCAGGTAAATTCATGTTTAGGTTTCCTTAAGCCTAATTTCTATTAAATAGAAGGGTTGGCTGTTGGCGACTACGACAGTCGCTCAAACATCGTCCCCGCCCTAGGCGCGTTCAGCGGCTAGAGCCTCCTGTAGCTCCTTAAGGGTCCGCAATGCATCTCGCACGAGGATTTGGGACACTCTTCCTCTAGCGTTGCCGGTTTGCAGCCCTTTTGCGGTGCATCGAATGGTGCGTCGTGCGATGCTGGATGCTGCTGAGGGAATGTTGTTTCCCGGGCGAGAACGGGGTTGCCCGGTGGCGGCAGGGGGTGCCGGTACGGCGGATCTGCCAGGCCGGGGTGCCTGGATGGCGCGCTGGGCGCTTGGGGTAGCGTCCCGCCGATGGAGTAGGGAGTGATGTCGCGCTCCACAGATCCGGCATCTGTCGTACGAGCTGCACTCGCTGGTGATGTGAGATAATACCAAGCATTTCAGGCAAAACTTATGGGCTCGTGCAAGCATCCATCTCTGGGGTGGTTTCATTTTTTTGAATATGACGCAGTTCCGAAGAGCGTGCTGACGGGTGCATATGGGGCACCGTCGGTAATCCGTTATTAGTGTCGAACTGCGTGATTCATTGGCGCGGTTGGGAGCAACGATCTCCGACCGCACTGGTCTTCGTGACGACGACTGATTTGCACGATCCATAGCGATCTGTAATTACAGTTGTAAAAGTATTTTAGTGGAGAGAAATACTGATACAGGGGATTTCAGCTGGCCTTATGTTGCAAAATACGACATATTAGTGACGGTGATGTGGTAAGAGTGGACAGAGGTGGTTTGAGAGTGGCTACGAATTCTCCGGGGTTGCCCGAGAGGGTGGGCTTTCAGTCTGAGGGAGGAAACAGAGCTTGACAAGTGGTCGTGTGAGGGTGCCGGTTTGAGTACGAACGTCAACAACACGTATATGGCCGTCAGGACCTGGATGTATTTTTTCAATACGTCCAAGGCGCCATTCAGTCGGGGGAAGTGAGTCGTCGTGAATGCAGACACACTCACCGACCTTGGGTTCGGGTTGTGGATTTTTCCACTTCTGCCTTTTTTGGAGATCCTTTAGGTAGTCTTCCTTCCACCTTTTGCTGAACTGATGATGTAAACTTTTTACCCTGTCCAATCGGTTTATAAGAGATAAATCCGCGTGATCCACTTCAGGGATAGCGAGGAGGGGGCTACCTCGGAGAAAGTGGCCGGGGGTCAGCGCGGTAAACTCTGTGGGATCTTGGGACAAAGGTGAGATAGGACGAGAGTTTAATACGGCTTCAATTCTTACCAAGTGGGTGGTAAATTCTTCAAATGTGAACTTGTGGGCTCCTTCAGTCCTCTTGAAGTGCAGTTTGAAACTCTTCACTGCAGACTCCCACAAGCCGCCCATGTGGGGAGCTCCGGGCGGAATGAATTTCCAATTAATGCCCTGGGGAGAGTATTTTGCGATTACTTCTTGAGAGGCAGTTTTCATGAAGTCAACGAATTCTTTTTCCGTCGCTCTTTTAGCTCCAATAAACGTTTTGCCGTTGTCACTCATCATTGTGGCAGGGTATCCACGACGTCCGACGAAGCGAGCGAATGCTGCGAGAAAGGCATTTGTTGTTAGGTCCGAGCACAGCTCAAGGTGGACAGCTTTTGTCACGAAACAGACAAAAACGGCCACGTAGCCTTTCAGTAAGTTGTGAGACCTTAGCAGGGAGGCTTTTATTTGAAAAGGCCCCGCAAAGTCGACACCGGTAATGGTGAAAGGCGGAGCATATGTGCATCGTTCCGGGGGCAAAGCCGCCATGATTTGCGATCGCATTTGCTGCTTGTGGAGGGTACAAGTTTTGCACTGATGTATGCATCTCTTTATGAGGGGTTTCAGTCGTGGAATATAGAGATCCTGTCTGATGCATTGCTGCATGAGACGTATTTCGGCATGGAGAAGAAGTTCATGGAGGTACTGTATATAGAGGACAGCGAATCTTGATTTTTCTGGGATAATAACGGGATGTTTTCCATTGTAAGTCAACGTCGAATGAACTAGTCAACCACGAACCCTGAGGAGCCCGTTTCCATCGAGGTATGGGTTGAGGGTTAGTAGAGAGCTTCTTTGATCAATGGGTTTTGCATTTTCCAAGCATGCTCTTTCGCGAGGAAAATATCGGGTTTGTGTTAACGTCACAAGTTTATTTTTCGTTTTGCGGAGATCTTCATGAGACAGAAAGGGAGTGTAAGCGGGTTTAATGCCTCGAATTCGGTCCTTGAGATTATTAATGAACCTGAAGGCATATGCCATGACACTGAGGGCGCGAGGAAAAGATGAAAATCGATCCAGTACATCGGGGTCATCTTCAGCTGAGTAGAGTGCTTCGACTCGGCGCATTTCAGGCGGGTTGATGCTGCGGGTAGATGGGTTTGGCCAAGCTTCGGGGGGCTGGGTCAGCCACGCAGGGCCATTCCACCACAGCGAAGAATTTGCCAAGTCCATGGGTTTGCATTCTCTAGTGCCCATGTCTGCTGGATTGTCGCGACTGCCTACATGCTTCCAGGAGGCGCTTCCGACGAGATCCATAATTTCAGCTTTTCGATTGGATACGAAAGTTTTCCAAGCGTGGGGAGGCTTTTCGAGCCATGCTAACACAATTTCCGAGTCAGACCACATGTAAAGATTTGTAAGAGAGAGCTCGAGATGGGATTGTACGACGGCGATTAGTCGGGCAAGGAGTAGAGCTGCACATAGTTCTAGTCTTGGAAGACTGGTAGTGCGAAGAGGGGCAACCTTGCCTTTAGCGACCAGAAGGTGGGACGACGTGGTGGCACCATGGGTTGTTCGCAGATATATAGTGGCGCAATATGCCTTTTCTGACGCATCGCAGAAACCATGCAGTTCAACATGCTGGTTCGGCATATAGTCAACCCATCGAGGTATCTTTATATCTGAGATGTTGGGTAAATTTTTTGCGAACTGCGTCCATTTAATGAAGCGGAGGGGCTTCACTGGTTCGTCCCAGCCAATTCCGTCTATCCATAGCTCTTGGAGTAAAATCTTGGCCTGAATCATAATCGGCGTAAGCCACCCTGCGGGGTCAAAAAGTTTTGCGACCGAGGAGAGAATTTGTCGTTTTGTACTAGCGGACGAGAGGGGTATTGAGTCCACTGTGTACGAAAACGTGTCGGTCAGAGCATTCCACTGTATGCCGAGAGTTTTGGTGTTACTTACTTTCTCGAATTCCAAAAGATTGGTATCTAGCAAGTCCTCTTCTTTGATGTTTTTTATTATACTGGGGTGATTGGCCGTTATTTTCCGTAATCGAAATCCTGCTGACGCTAACACTTGGATGACTTGGGAGAGAGATGTTTCAGCAGAGAGAATTTCATGGCTGCCAGAGAGAATGTCATCTACATATGTTTCTTTCGTCAAAACAGGGACGGCTTTGGGGAAAGTTTCTTCTACATCTTTGGCCAGTTGGTGAAGAGTACGTATGGCGAGGTAGGGGGCACAGTTCACACCAAATGTGACTGTTTTCAGACGATAGTCTTTTATGGGTTCGCTCGGAGATGAGCGAAAGACGATCCTCTGATAGTCTCTGTCGTCTTCATGCATTATGATTTGATGATACATTTTTTCTACGTCTCCGTTAAAAACAAATTGGTAGGTACGCCACTTAAGAATCAGAAGCATCAGATCGGGCTGGAGGGTAGGGCCGGTATAAAGAACGTCGTTGAGCGCATGGCCAGATGCCGACTTCTTTGAGGCGTTAAACACGACCCGCACCTTTGATGTCTTTTTCTCGGGTTTGACAACTGCGTGATGAGGAAGATAAAATGAGAGGCATTTTCCTCCGTCAAATTTTCCATAGGAGCCGGTTTTCTCCATATGATCGAGGGTGAGGTATTCCTCTAGAACACTATCATATTGAGTCTTTAAATCCCCTTTCTTCTGCAGACTTCTCTCCATTTCAAGAAACTGGCTTAGAGCTGAAGACCGAGAGTGGGATAATGAGATTGACTCTGGGAAGCTGGGTTTAAATGGCAGCCTTACGATAAACGACCGTTATCATCGCGTGAGGTTGTGGCTGCATAGAAATTTTGGCAAAACTCGTCTTCTGGGATGGTTTGGGGTTTGGTGGGAACTTCCTCCAATTCCCAGAATTTACGCAATAGAGAGTTAAGATCTTCGTTCGACAATTCTGACACTTGCATGCAGAAAGCGTTTACCATCACAGGAGCTCTACCGCTCAGAATCCATCCAAAAATGGTTTTCTGCGCTAGAAGATGGGGGGAAAGTTTCTCAACGCCATTTTGGATGATTTGCGGTATTACATCACTGCCTAGGACGAGATCTATTTGCGAGGGGGAGTGACAGTTCGAGTCTGCGAGGTTGAGGTGTGCCCATTTTGCTTGAAGCTCGCTAGTGAGCTTAAGCGAGGGGAGCATTTTTGTTAGCCGGGGTAATACTATTGCCTCTGCACTTATTCTGGTTTTAAAATCGGGTGATACCAAAGTCAGAGAGCACAATTTGTTTGAGGTCTGAACTACCTTGCCGCCCATCCCTGATATTTCAAATCTAGAGGGTTTGAATGGGAGCTTGAGTCTATCTTGGGCTCTGGTAGAGATAAAGGTTCGTTCAGATCCCTGATCCACAAGAGCTCGTAGTTTAAAAATTTCTCCTTTATGCTCTACGGGAACGATAGCCGTGGGTAAAATTATTTGACAATCGTTTTCGGAATAAAACGATTGCACTTGGCTTTTCTGCGAGCATGAAGGGCTTTCATCCAGAACATTGGATTGTTCGGGAGTATTACCGGGTGGGACTGTGGAATTCGTGGTCGTGACTTGTGAGGCTGTCCTTTGCAATCGTGAGGGTTGTCTTTTCGGCACTTGAGATGAGTCTTCGTGAAGAACTGAGTTGTGCCGATCTTGACATTGATTGCAAGTTTGAGTACTGGAACAGTCTTTCAATATGTGTGACTGAGAAAGACAATTGAAACACGTATTGTTATCTCTCACAAACCTTCTGCGATCAGAGGTCGACAGCTTCTTAAATTTGAAGCAACTTATAAGGGGGTGAGATGAGGTTTTACACATAGCGCACTTGTATATTGTTCGCTGCTCTGTCATATGAGATTGGGTGTGGGAGGTCAATCTATTTTGAAAGGGATGCGACTGCTGGGGTTTAAATGATGGCCTAGCTTGTGGGGTGGCTTTAAATTTATTTGGTCTCCATTGATCGACTCGCTCTACGACTTCATATCGAGTTGTGAGGAACTGGTCCATTTGGGACCAGTTAGGAAGTTCTCTTCTTGAAGTCAGAGACTGCTCCCATAACGTGACTGTATTTTCAGGGAGTTTAGAGGTCACGAGATAAATAAGTATGGGGTCCCAGTTATCTGTGGAGACTTGTTGCGTGGCGAGAATTTGAAGGCAATTATTTACCGACGATTGCAACCTTTGAATATCTTCACTGTTTTCCGTGGTGATCGTTTCTAAGTTCATTAGGGCCCGTGTTTGATTATCTACGAGAACACGTCTGTTCTCGTATCGGGCCTTTAGGGCTTCCCACGCTAAGGCAAAGTTGTCATCAGTCAAGGGAAATTGGTTGACTATTTGAGCTGCCTTTCCTTGGGTTTTGTATCTGAAGTGATACAATTTTTGCGCTTGGGAGAGTTTCGGGTGGTTAATATAAACGGCTGTGAACATGTCACGAAATGAGGGCCATTTTTCATAACCACCATAAAATATTTCGGTATCGCAGGGAGGGATTTTTAGCGAAATACCGGAGTTATCGGGTGGACCTGTTGTGAAAGTAGGGGGAGCGGGGGCATTTGCTTGTTTAAGCAACTGAAGCTGGTCTTCGATCTGTGCTTTTGTGTCTTCGTATGCTATGAGACAGGACCTGTTTATGCTATTAGCAGATGTTGGAAAATCTTCGGGCAGGTCCTGATCTGGGGTTTCGACTATCTTATCGAAGACGGTTTGGACTCTATTCCAAAATTTGTCTATGTTTGAGTTTTTTACTTTGAGTGAGGACTCCGTGTTGTCTTGGAGCGACGTCGACCTAAACCGAGCACAATATTCCAAAAAATTGTCCGTTTCGGATGTAAATTTTTTGGGGGCAGACGAGATTTTAAATTTTTTAACTCCTTGAGTTTTGGAGCAACCTTTTTTGGTTTCATCGTCACTCATTTTCGAGCTTTGTTTTATGATGCTTAGAGTTGAGAATTAACAAAAAATTTAACTTCAGAGAGAAAACTTTTTTTTTTTTTTGAAGAGAGAGTATTTGCTTTTAGCTATGTGAGGGAGTTACGTTTAAATATTCACGTTAAATAGCAAGAGATAATACTTTTCAAAACCAAAAAAAGTTTTTAAGTTAAATTTATTTGAGGGTGAGACTGAGAAAATTTTACCACTGTGCTGCGTTTGCACTATATTTAATATATGTATATGAGGGTGGTTTAAATATACGTGGGAAAAATTATGTGAGATATATGTATATATATATGTATTAAAAGTATCTCGGGGGTAAATTATTATAATTTTGATACGTATGAGATTATCTAAAAATGTGTATTTTTATTTTTTTTTGTGTGACTTAGAGGAGTCTTATTTAGCTTCGATTTGTTGGACTGTAGGGGCTTTGAGGAGAGAGAAATTAGTAGCTTATCGAAATTCTTAATGGGGATTGAGAATTTATAGCGTGCAAATTTAATGCGAGAAAAGTGCTATAATACGCACTGCACCTCTCTTGTACCACTGTGCACGATATTTTATTTCACCGCTTATGTCGTCTTCTTTCTTTTGTATATCCGTATGTATGTATACGCAAGTATGGAGATTTGAAAATATTTTTTGCGTTTTGTATTAATTTAAATTGGGAAAAATCAGAAGTTAGCAGAGGTTGTGCAATATATTTAATTAACGACAAGAGATATTTTAATTTAAAATGAGGAAATTTAAAATTATTAAGAGATTTGTCGCAATAAAATATAAGGGGTGCTTTTAGCAAGTGTGCCCACTGTAGCCAACTACTGAGTTTTTCTTATTTTGCTTTGCACATATACCGTACTGAGCTTTGCAATATGGGGTTATTGCTATATGTATATATATATATATATATATATATATATATATATATATATATATATATATATAGATATATACGAAATGGTATGTGCCAATTTGGTGGGAACTTGAGAAAATTTGGCGGGAAATGAGGATTATTGGCGGGAAATAATAATCCTCGAAAATGAAATTTGCCTTAATTTTCTTTGTTTATATGTATTTTTTCCGTGATTGGGTTGTATTATATCTCATTTAATACTCACGGTTTACAAAAAGGGCGAAGGTACTTGCGTTTTTATTGCGCTGGTTTCCTTAGTGGCGTCGAAGGACCACTGTTTAGGGGGGTGGTATGATAAATTTTACCTTTTGTTGGATTTGGCTTCTGCGGAGGCGGCGGTGATGGCGATATTAGGCTGATGATGTTGGTGCTTTAATGGTGATGATCGTCACTGAGCGTAGTCCTCAATTGAGATATCACGAAACACGCAATTATATTTTGCTGCCACACGGGTAAAGCTAAGTCAATAATTCAAAATATCAATCGAAAACTTTCGATATAAAGGGACACACAATTTCCAGAGTTACTTCCGTTTTGTCGGAAGAGTTTATTCCTTTTTTAAAATGCAAAAATAAATTTTATGACACACCGAGTGGTTAAAAGATTTCGAATTATAATAAAATGTAAAAGGAAATGTCAAAACAATAATATAAATGTATGTATGTACGTACATAGTCACATCTGTCAACCCATTGTTGGGGTTGCCAGAGAGGTGAAATACGCTCGCGCGTTAGCGTAAAATACAAACATTTCAAATTCTTAAATTTAATAAATATGTACGTAATATATGATATTACGTATTTGTACGTGCAAATAATTCAGAATGCGTACTTATACGTAAAAGGTACATATATAAATAAATTCAATATAGAATTCAGGTAAATTCATGTTTAGGTTTCCTTAAGCCTAATTTCTATTAAATAGAAGGGTTGGCTGTTGGCGACCTCGACAGTCGCTCAAACACTAACCTAAATGTGCAAAAAACACCGTTTTTGCCTATTTTTGAGGTTATATATAAACGACAGATTTTTTTTTTTTAAGCACACATAGCATCTTGACGAAGAAGTCTTTCTCTTACGAAGGCGTTGAGTTTGCTCAAGTATATTTTTTTTTCGCTAAGATATAGCAATTTAAAATTTATTAATTTGCTAATTTTCCTATAGCTGAAAAACGACTGAATTAACGTAGGTATGATGCAATAGAACACATACCTCTTACGATAAGTCTACAATGAGAAATAAATTTAAAGTGATGTAAAATATATTTCAAGTGATGTAAAATTATAAGTTTTGCTTGAGCTTGTATTGTAACGAAACAAAATATAGAAATAACAATAAGACTCAACAAATCTACGTCCACTAACCTTTAAACTCACAAACCCTAAGTAAAGCCAAAAAATAAGTATCAGTAATGTTTCTAGATAGCGTTAGAAACAAAATTTATAATGTGTAAACTTGAAATTTCTCTACCTTTAATTTTTCCTCCCTCTGTTCCTGTCCTCTTCATTTCACTCTCCTATATCTACGTCATGCCGCACTCCTACTCCAACTCCCGTACTCAATTCAACTCCCATTCTCACTGCCAATTCCACCCCCATTCAGAGACCAACTCCGCTACACTCCACTTCCCATTCATCGCAACTCCCACTCCCGACATGTCCACACACCTACCCAGTCACTTTTATATCTATAATTGTCTTAGGGCAAATTTTTTTAAAATTGAATTTACATGGCTACATCCTCTTTTCCAAAGTTTTATATAGCCCTTTAAATGTTGAGTGATGCTCAAACTAACTCATAAAATTTTGCCAATAAATCTACGGCTTTTGATTTGTTAAAATCTTGGCTCACTGTAGGGGGATCCATATATAATAATGACGATGCTTATTAGTATCATCACGGTTGCTCTGATAAGGCAAAGAAAGGAAGAACTAGGAAGAAAAGGAGCAGAACGGAATGAGAAGGGAAACAGAAAAGTTAGTAAGGGCAAGGAAAGCTGAGAAGGTAAAACGGAAGTGGTAGGCAGATCCGGACTTCGTGTTAACAATTTGTTATCGTTGCGTTGTCGGTATGTTATCAATTGAATATGGGCGATGAATCATCAGTGTATTATAGAAGCGTTAAAAAATTGCTATAGTAAAAGCTATCAAGCATTTATAGATTTTGTTTCACTAGATATCGCCTTTTTATCGAAAGGTTGTCGATTTATATTGAAAACTTTCAGTTATTACTCGAAATATTATCGATATATTGTCAAACAATTTTCGATTTATTATATAAAAGCTATCTACATGTTGCCAAAATGCATGTTATCGTTTAGTTATCCAAAAGTATCGAAATTTTATTGAAAAGCTTCAGACTTGTTTTCAAAATATGATCGATTTCTTGTGAAAAAGTTATTAATTTGTTATCGGAGTTTTATGAGCTTGCTAACGATCGCAATTTTTATCGATGTATAATCGAGTTTTATCACCGACTTACCGGATTGTTATCTAATCTTAATTGATTTATATCGAAAAGTTGTGGGCTGTATCCCGAACAATTATCACAATGAAATTTAAATGTTATTGCTTTACTATACGAAAGCCATCGATTGGCGTCTTATTGTTTTATATTCGTAAAGTTGTCGATTTGCTTTAAACAATTTATCGATTTCTTATTGATTTGGTATCGAAAATTTGTTGGCTTTGTTTTGTTATGGCATTTTTTAATTTTTCGAAATTTTCAATATCTAAAAAGTGGACGTGGTTATAATCGGATTTCGCCCATTTTTAATATAAAGGTAAAGTGTGTTCAGATAAGTACGTGAACTAAGTTTAGTAAAGATATAGATTTTTGCTCAAGTTATCGCGTTAAGGGCCAAGAGGAAGGACAGACGATTGACTGTGTATACAAACTGGGCGGGCTTCAACCGATTTCGCCCATTTTCACAGAAAACAATTACCGACATAGAGGCTATGCCCTTACCAAATTTCACAAAGACTGATAAATTTTTGTTCGACTTATGGCATTAAAACTATTCTAGACAAATTAAACGAAAAAGGGCAGAGACATTTATTTATGTATTTGGTTGCAACATGGAATTGAATGTTGACATACTTTACTTATATACTGTAAAGGTATTCAATTTTTTGTTAAAATTAGACTTTTAAATTTTTTTTAAGTGGGCGTCTTCGTCATCTGATTTTGCTAGTTTTTATATAGCACACATATAGTAATAGGAGTAACGTTCCTGCCAAATTTCATTATGATATCTTCAACGACTGCCAAATTACAGCTTGCAAAACTTTTGGATTACCTTATTTTAAAAGTGGGAGGTGCCACGCCCTTTGTCCAAAATTTTATATAATTTTCTATTTTGGGTCATAAAGTCAACGCACCTACCAAATTTCATCGCTTTGTCCGTCTTTGGTAATGAAGTGTCCCACTTTTTGGGATTTTTGGAAATTTTCGATATTGAAAAAGTGGACGGGTTTATAGTCCGACTTCGTTCATTTTAAATAGCGATCTGAGATCAGTGCCCAGGAACTTGCATATCAAATTTCATTAAGACACCCCCAAAATTTACTCAAGTTATCGTATTTACATGAATTTCTTTTTTCGCCCAGATCATTTTAGTATATAGTAGTCTATATCTATTTCGATTAGCTTATGCCGTTACGGATTACCGTTATGTGAACAAAATTAATATACTCAATGAGCTCTGCTCAGCTGAGTATAACAATACGGATAAAACTTTAAAACAAATTTATGACACATTTGTAACCCATCGAAAGCAACCCGATTAGAATCCAATAAGAAACCGCGTTTTTGATGATTACTCAACGGAAATTTCCCTTTTGATAATTAATCAATAGTAAAACGGTAACTTTTAGGTTTTGGGATTTTACGATAAAAAGCCGACGAGGCATTGTTCTATCGTTGGAAAAATGTCAGTGAATTGATTGGCTTTGATAATCGACAAAAACCAGGCGCTTTTCTGTGATACCTTAAACATAAATGTAGCTAGTGTGGTATGCTGAAACCACACCTGTTAAATAATGAATACTAATTTAATCAAGCAAGTCACTAAGTTTATTGATTTAGGCGTAACTATGGACCCAAAACTCGATTTTAAACTTCATATTGAATCTTGCGTGTATAGCGCTAAAGGTACTTTGGCTTTTGTTAAACGTTGGTCTAAAGAATTTAATGACCCATACGTTACAAAAAGTCTTTTTACATCATTGGTCAGACCTACTTTGGAATATGCTTCAATAATTTGGAATCCGCGTTATCAGGTTCATTATGACAAGCTGGAATCGGTCCAGAAACAATTTTTGCTTTTCGCTTTAAAACACTTAACATGGGATCCTTCTAAAAATCTTCCCCCCTATTGCAGCCGGTTAAAACTAATACAGCTGCCCACATTGCAGAGCTGAAAGGAGATGCGTGGAGTCTTATTTATTGTTAAATTAATAAGAGGGTCAATAAATAGTCCATTTTTTCTTGGCGAAATTAAGTTTAACGTTCCTATTAGGCCATCTAGACATTTTCAATCAATTTTTCTAGTTACCTGCATGGTCGAATTATGAAATGCACAAACCACTTCACTGTTTATTTCGTGATTTTAATAAACACTGTAAAAATTTAGACGTCTGCGACTCGTTTCTTGGTATTAAAAAATACTTTTAACTGCATTAAATTTGTAATTCGAAATGAAGCAAAGAACCTAAACCGTGATATACTGTTCAACCCTCTGTTTCAAATTTGTGGTACCAGTTACTTGGAACTTGTTTACAAATTTGCGTTGTGATCATTATTTTTATATGTATGTAATGAAATTCTGTATAAATTCTATTCTGTATATATTTTATCTACTATTAATTTGCTTTATTGTCAATTTCATAAATTATTATTTACTAGCTCCTTCATGAGTACATTTTAACACATTTACAACATTTTATCTTTTGCTTACTTCTAAGTCTTTAATTGAAATTATCAAGCGTTTGGTCAATACTGTTTAAATATTACTTTGAAATTGATGACTGCTTATGTTGTTTATATCATGTATTACATCTGAGATTTAAGTGTCGGTATATTTGGTCTGTATAATTGTTTAATTTGTAGATTGATAAATAAATAAATAAATAAATAAATAAATAAAATCGTAATGATTACCCGTTCAATTAATTATTTTCTTTAAAAGCCATTTAATGTTTACTTGCCATTATTTTCTATTTTTAATGATTACTTTCTAATTGATCAAAAACATAATCAAAAAAAAAAAAATAATGATTTTTTACGATTATTGAAAAAAAATAAAAAAAGAATCAAAAATAATCGAAAAAAGCAAAAGTAATCAAAAAGACCTTGTTTAATTTCTGTTGATTATTTTGATTATTTTTGATTTTTTTCGAAAACCAAGAAAAATTATGATTTTTTTTTTTTTTTTTTTTTTGATTTTTTTCAATAATAATCAATTAGTAATGGCTTTTTTCGGAAGACAATTGAAATAATAATTAGCCATTAAAATAGGCATCTATTTAATTTAGTGCTAATGCTAATTCAAATTTAACAGGTCTGAGTGAAACACATTTTAAATTAATAAATCTGTATTTTATAAAGCAGTTAAAAAAGTTGAATAATAAGAGGATTGTTTTATTAAACAACAATCTTTCAGAGCTGTGTAGTAATTAATATGCTTCCTAATAATTCTGGGCCAATTACAAGTACGGCTAATTAAGTAATTTAATTATCAAGTAGTTACAAATATACTTTGCTGGTACTTGGTAATAAATACATAGTTTATCCGTTTCTGAGTAATTATGTCAAATAGTTACTTTCAATTTCTTTCAATTCTGAAAAAGAGACAAAATAATTCTGCTAACGAACAAATTAATCGGGCAACAATAAAATAATTAGTTTGAATTCAAAAAAGCATATTTTACTTTATTTTCTTAGTTGAAATTTTAAATTTTAACTGAATTAAAAACCGATTTTTGTCCGTTTACGGATACACATTGAGCACGTATTGAGAATTGAACACTCTGAATATTCGATAATTAATTTTTAATAGTCTAAGAGGTCGCATACAAATTGTGTGAAAGCTCTTAGCAAGAGGAATATCAAACCAATCTTCTATAAGTAAAACTCAACTTCTCTTGGATGAAAGACACTTTACAAAATTGTTTCACTGTGTTTGTGCGATTCTTGGACTATTAAGAGGTGACGATCGCTTTTTTTCAGTGACCATCGAATTCTCGCTTAATATTATATTTCCCTGCACTGTGCCTATTCTCAGCTTTAAATTTTACGAATCCGCTAAATTTTGCAACACGACGCGACTTGTTGTGGTACTCTGAACCTTTCAATATACTTTCTATTACAGAAATGCAACCTAAATTGGTTTCGATTATATTTCCTCAGGTTATTTCCAATGTTCAATGTTTCTGAAACAGTCTAATTTTGCACACACATATACCGAAGGTCTGGATTAATATCCCGGAAAGTTTAAAAAGTAGCGCGATGTTGATTGGGAGAGAAGTTTGGCTCAATTCTTCTCGGAGGTCAAGTAAATACTTATTTTGAAATATAACATGACTGCTATTTAACAAAAAAAGATCTTAGTTTGTAATATGGTGGATTGCTCCTGCTATTTAACTATGAATAAGTTTTTTTTCTTATATAAGTTTGAAATAATTGAAAATAATGGAAAAAGAAATGAAAAATCGGGTTTTGAATATCAAGTACCAATAAAATGCCTTTATACTTGGTAATATATGTTTTCAATTACTGTGTATTTGTAATGGTAATTGTAATTGATTCTACCAGGTTTGCAATCAATTGCACTGTAGGAAATCTTTACCAACTGAGGGATGCCTGTGCGTATACGTAACATTTCCATTTTATTAATTCCCTGCATAAAATAGTGCGACTAATATCTGAAGAGAGCGGTCTTCGATTGATCTCTGCTGTCTACATTGAGGCATAATTGATGCCCTCTAGTCCCTTTTGAGTACAGTTACAAAGGTGATTGGTCCTATCGTTCCCGTTCGCATATAAATGAGTACAATTAGTCTGCGACGCATCCCGGACTTAAACTAGGCTAATCGTATTTATACAAACATTCGTATCGTATACATACAAACAAACAAGTGACGCCACATGCAGAACGGCGAGGTATTTTTTTGTTTTTGTTTTCTGCTCAGAGTTAATTTAAAAAACTTTGTATGTGGGAATAAGCGTGTTTAAATAGGTATTACCTCTTATATCTCTTGCATATTTTTGGCCTTTTGTAATAAATCTAAGGCTCCGTTGGCCCTGAAAATGTGAGAATATATCCAATATCAAGTGTCTATAATTGGTCAATAATACACCAAAGTAACAACTAACCACACAACAATCCACAAGGTGCACGCAAAATTGTTGTTGTTGTGTATTAGTGCTTTGACCCAACAAACAAAAACAACAACAAAATTTTGTTCAACAAAATACTATATTTCAGGCTAAAGTACTGGCAATAAAACATCGACCAACATTTATAAAAACATTATCTTAATTGATGTCCAAAAATCTATTTGTCTCACAGCAACAAACAATTTGTGAATATTAATATTTTTTTTTAACACGGAACGGATAGCAAGCAACGTGTGATTGCTAACCCAAACAGTTAAAATCTAATTTGAATTGCTTTTGTGTTTTAGAAATATTCCCCTAGAGTAACAGACTGAAGAAGATGGAAAAAAATTCAACCAAATATATAAAAATTAATTGTTGTTATATTGGCAACCATATCTTCAGGGATGGTATGCAGCGCTGCCGGTTTTCTGCGGAAATCACAAAATGGGATATCACTGTTACATATAATAGAAATATACATACAAAGCCCTCGAAATTTTCGATTTCTTGCTTTTCACTTCATTTCATTTTTTCGCAAGAGAATATTTTCCAAACTATTCATATAAATCACACGCTTTCAAGTAATTATTAAGCTAGCGCCTTTATAACTTGCATTCGACGACACACCCAAACACTGGCACTCACATATTCTTGCATGAAATATAAAATGGTATATATGCTATGCTGCCACCACATATGTATGTGTATTATAGTTGTATGCATTTTAAGCGCGCGCTGAGTGCAATGCGCCATAATTTAAAGTGGCAACGTAGCGGCTTTTTACATCGCCATCATTGCCGCCTTTGACAGCGTAAAATTGTTGCAGCAGCAGTGGTGCTCTGTGCCGCGATTTTGGTATCACAGCTGTGGTGTCGCACTATGTCGCCGGCCCTCCAAACAACAATCACAACAATTACAATAACAATTTAAATAGCGGCTTGTGTAGAGATCTTGTATATTTATAAATATTAATCCCACAGAAAATTTTGTAGGTAGTTAAAGACGAAAAGTCACTCAAGGAGCGCCATTGGTGCCGAATTTTTCTCTTTTTAAAATACCGGCAAAACTTGTAAAAAAGGTATTAATTTTTAGGCCTCGACGCACTGCAAACTTTTTTAAGATCTACTGTGCTTGGGCTTTCACTCTGTTACCGTATGTGGAGGCTTTTAATGCATTTCAGTACCTTCTAAGGCTTTTTACTCTATGTCACGAAAATATACGGAGACGCGCCAATTGCATGAAAGAGTTTGGCCTTTCATCTCCCACATCACAAAAGCTAGAGATTTGTGATCGGATATATTAAACCTACTGAGGTGTTAATGTGGAATACAGTATCTCGTATAGTACCCAGTGAGAGTTCGTATGACCCCTCTGCTTTGATTAATGAATTTGGCTAATAATTTTGTTGCTGGGAGTTGAAATAATTTGGCCTGCCTTTGTTCTAAGCATTCAATCCAGGATCGTTTAAACTGCTATACTTTTCAGTTACTTATGGTCTCCCTAGTGTATGCCTTTGTAAGTCAACAGAAGATTCTCGTTTTCCGAAGTTGTCGTAAATCTCGCATGCTTCTCGGCATTCAAGTAAGTCGTTCTCTATTGAGAGTATTTAAGAACTTTATTTTTATACTCAGCGTGCTTTACGCACAAAGTATATTAAATTTGATTGGATAAAGGTTGGTTGTACAGGTATAAAGGAATCGAGATAGATATAGACTTCCATATATCAAAATCATCAGTATCGAAAAAAATTTGATTGAGGCATGTCGGTCCTTCCGTCTGTCCGCCCGCCCATCCGTCCGTCCGTCCGTCTGTCCGTTAACATGATAACTTGAGTATATATTGAGATATCTTCACCAAATTTGGTACAGGAGCTTATCCGGACCCGGAATAGGTTGGTATTGAAAATGAGCGAAATGGGATGATAACCGCGCCCACTTTTTTATATATAACATTTGGAAAACAAAAAAAACCTAATTATTTAGTAAATAATACACCTAGAATGATGAAGTTTGATGGGTGGACTGATACTGTAACTCTCTATAAAAATTTTAAAAAAATAAAATATAAAAATGGGCGTGGCACGGCCCACTTGTGATAAAATCAATTTTACAAATATTATTAATCATAAATCAAAAATCGTTAAATCTATCGTCACAAAATTCAGCAGATAGGTTGCCTTTACTATAAGAAATGCTTTGAAGATGGGCGTGGCACCGCCCCTTTTATGACTAAGCAATTTTCTATGTTAATAATATTGGGTACACAATTTTTCCCTATAGCAGGAAATATGTCTAGTAAAAATGGACGGGATCGGTTAAAGACCACGGAAACTTTGATATTAGACAAGTTTAAAAGGGTCGTAGACTAGAATAATAAGCTAGAGCTTATCAAAAAATAGTTTTGAATCAATGATGTATCACTTATCAAGTTTTATGGTAAGAAGAAATATGGATACATTTTTTTCAAACGGGCGGTGCCATGTATTATGTAGAAAAGTAATTTATCTGAAATGAAATGTACAACTAAAGTTCGCACTGAGTATATAATGTTCGGTTACACCCGAACTTAGACACCTTTACTTGTTTTGTTTACTTGTGTCTGTTTTGCTCATTATATTTCCTTTCCAATGACACTCCTTTGCTTTATTGTTTCAACAAGCTTTTTGCTTCCAAAATCGCATTAGCAAAGGCGAAAAATGCTCCCTTTTCATAAATTTTCGATAAATAATCAAGAATTTTTCGTAATAAATTGATGGCTTTTCGGAAAAGACCCGATAACTTATTGATAATCTTTGCTAATGATGGCACAAATAATATTTTTCAATAAATAATCTATAAAAAACCGAGAACACCTCGAAAGCGCTATCAGCAGGTTTGAGGGCTTAGAATATACCCGCGGCAAGAAGGTTTCTTGTAAGATGCGACTAAAATATCCATGGAAGGCTCGACGTGGTCATATTAAATCGTTGTCGAAATGATTCGGGTTATATCTTAATAGTGCTTTTTACCGCAACTTACGGGATCTATATTCGGAAAAGGACCATCAACATCCCTGACACTCTCCAAAACATTTGGTGTAGTGCCTTTATCGCTTCAACGAAAACAACAAGAAACTCGAAAGCATATATCATTGCGCTTCCGGCTTCGGTTTGCATCTAGTTTGACTTCTTTTATTATCTTTCCTCTCAGCTCATTTTGTTTCCTTTTTTTCCTTGACTTGTCTTGATTTTTTATCTGTTCTCGCCCTCATCTACATTCATTACGTACGTTTTCTCATATTATACCACAGTTTAGTGACTACACTTACGCTTGCTTTCTGCAGTAGCCCAGAGAGTATACCAATACTACTGTTGGAAGCCATAATTTCGAAATAGTAAAAAACTTCGTTTATTTGGGAACCAAGCAGCAACTTCAGCTCTGAAACCCAGCGAAGAATCAATCTTACCAATAAATGCTTCTTCGGAGCAGGTAGGTAATTGAAAAGTTAAGTCCTCTCTCGGCAAAGAAAAATAATGCTCTTGAAGTCACATGGGTACGGTATCATCATACTACGCGGTACAGAAGCATGAAACCATACGACATCAGATGAAGGGGCTCTGACTGTATTGGAGATACAAATGCTAAAAATGTATGGAACTCTACGGTTTGGCGACAGCGAGTACCGAAGAGGATTTAGTGATGAGCTGTACGAGCTGTACGCATACTTTAATATAGTCCAGCGAGTTAAAACGCAGTGGCTACGCTGTTTAGACCATGTTAAGTAAATGAAAGTTGACGATCCGGCTAATAAAGTATTTTTATTGGAACCAGCCTATGGCAACAGAGGAAGGGGGTGACCCCGCTCCGCTGCATGGATCATGCAAAAAACAATTTAAGTTGCCTCAGCATGACCACTTAGCTCCAGTTAGCAGAGCGAAGAAGCAATTGGCGTGCTTTGTTAAACGGGATTTTAAATGGCTAATCGCCAATAAACTATGTAAGTCCTCGAGCACTATTCTCTTTTCATATTGATGAAACTAAAATTTGATTAAAAACTGTTAGAATATTATAAATGCTCATCAGACCAAAGGTACTACCGTTGTACCTGTAAGCAATAAAATATCGCAATAAAAAAAAAGTAAGGACGGGACTGCCTTCGGCTGTGCCGAAGACTTCATACCTTTCATGAATGGGGCTGAACAATAATTTTATCCCGTCCGTAATCTCCAAATAATCGGATGTATAAGATAAGAAATATATAGTGAACAGATTTACATACCTAAACGATTTTTAAGATAAATATAAAATAAATAAATAATAGTTTAAAAAAACTAAAAAAAATAATAATAACTTAAATTTTATTGTAATTTTATTTTGAGGTGATTAACTATAAACGATTGTTTGATCTTCTGCTATTGTTATATAAACTCTTTTTAATTGAAAATTTTTTTCTATTTCTTAGTTTGGTTTGCTATAAAAGCGTGTTTTATTAGTTTTTTTAAACAATTATTTATTTTTAGTTTTTAAGTTCAAGTAATTTTAAAAGATTTAGTCGAGTGTGATGAAACTTCGAAACACCAGCGGTCCATGGATGAATCCAACCCCACGGCACAGAAAAGGGCCAAGACGCAGGGAGGCTGGACGCGGTCTTTCGCCGAAATTGCCAAGGTTCGGCAGATCATTGGCATTATAGACGAGAGCAGCGAAGATGGTAGGATCCCGAAACAACAGTGGAAGTGGATCGAGGACGCACTCGCTACGGTGGCCGTTAAGGCTAAAAAGGCAACCCTGGTCCACCGCCATCTTACACCGATGCAGGGTGGTTCCAGAGCAATGTCAAGCTAATTGCCTGTGACGACGCCAGGTCGGTCAACCTCTATAGTACCACCGTAACGCTGATAGGGGTGGTATATCCGGGCGCGCGCCTCAAGGTAGTGGAGGCGCGTGATATCCCCTCACGACCAAGAGTTCCAGTGACGCCGACGGACCCATCTGACATCCTAGAGCTGCTCCAGGAGTACAACCGGCCACAGGTTTGGAAGTCAACCCGGATAAAACCGAGCTTGTTCTATTCACGAGGAGGTACAAAGTACCAAATCTTACACCGCCAAGAATTGGTGGTACGTTCTTAGTGTTTAGCGATCAAGTCAAGTATTTGGGAGTCATTCTGGATAGGAAGCTATTATGGAGTGACCATATAGTGGAGCAATCCAAGAAGGCAGCAACAGATCTGTTCACCTGCAAGAGGGCAATTGGCAACTCCTGGGGATTCTCCCCTAAAGTGACCTACTGTATTTACAAAGCCATTTTGCGCCCGATTCTTCTTTATGTTGCCTTCATCTGGTGGCCTGCAATAGCTAAAAGTACCTATCTTAAAATGCTTCAGAAGGTGCAACGTAGTTCGGAGCTCTGCATTACCGTGGCCCTCGGCTCCACTTCAGATTCCGTTACATACATACATGGATACATAGATAGATACAGGCCAAGCTCATAAAAGCGTGTTAAAAAGGGTTCCACTATGCTCTTTCGTAGATGTGCCATGCATCCAATTCTATCATTAATAAATGAATGCGTTTTTCGCATTATGTGCAAGGTTTCAAATCTATGGCCATTTGGGGTGGTCACAAGTTTAATTGACCTTATGTCCGTTAACCTTATGTTACCCCACCATCATATTATTGCATTGTCATCGAGCCTTGATACGTGTGCAAAGTTTCAATCAAACTTATGGCCATTCAAATTGGTAATAAGGTCAATTGACTTTATGGCCGTTGACCTTATGTCACCACACCATCACATTATTGCATTGTTATCGAGCCTTGATACGTGTGCAAAGTTTTAATCAAACGTTTGGCCATTCAAAGTGGTAATAGGGCCAATTGACCTTATGACCGTTGAGCTTATGTCACCACACCATCACATTAATGCATTGTCATCGGTCCTTGATATGTGTGCAAAGTTTCAATCAAACTTATGGCCATTCAAAGTGGTAGTAAGGCCAATAGACCTTATGGCCGTTGACCTTATGTCACCACACCATCACAATAATTCATTGTCATCGAGCCGTGATACGTGTGCAAAGTTTCAAATTAATCAGACTTCTATAACCCGGTGAAAATTAAGCTCAAAAATTCCGTTACATACAGGCCAAGCTAATAAAAGCGTGTTAAAAATGGCAAAAAACTCCGTTACCTGAACGATCGGTTGTATGGGATATATATTACATATAGCTCTGATCGAAATAATTTTTACAGTAAATCTTCCATGTTATATTAGAATAAATATCAACAAGTTTAACGTTTTTATATTGGAAATTAAGGGAGAAATGGCTAAAATCTTTCTATCTGAACGATCGATTGTATGGGATATATATTATATATAACTCCGATCGAAATGATTTTTTCATGAAATCTTCTATGATATATTTTAATAAATATCACCAAATTTAACATTTTTATATTGGAAATTTAGGGAGAAATTGCCAAAACTCTGTCTATCTGAACGATCAGTTGTATGGGATATATACTATATATAGCTCCGATCAAAGTTATTTTTTTAGAAAATCTTCTACCATATATTGAAATATAAATCACCGAGTTTCACGTTTATACTTTCTAAATTAAGGGAGAAAGGGCCAAAAATCTTTCTATCTGAACGATCGGTTGTATGGGAGATATATGTTATAGAGGTCCGAACCTAAAGGATCCTTGTGCTAAATTTCATAGCTGTATCACCACACTTCGTCGCCTGATCAATCCGGTATACTTAATTGTGAGTCTATATTCTATTCTTCTCAACGTTACAAACATCGGACCCAAGTTAATATACCATTTCATGTTCATGAAAGGTATAAATATGTTGCAGGAATGCAACACAGCCCCAAAAAATATTATGTCTCTATCATACCTTGAGCTAAGGCCGCAATTTACAGGCCTTATGTGCCAATGGTAAAATACGTGAATAAGATGTGAAGTATTTTTTGTGAGCTTTGATACAAATACGCTCATGTGATCCTGTAATTTACAAATATGTAATTCCAACACATACAGCACCGCCGTTATTTGAAAATTTGCAATATTTTGCGCCTCGCCAGCAGCCAGGAAATAAATTTGATTTATGTGCATTTTTGCGCTTGTATTCAAAGTGGTGTTTTGCCTTGCTTTTTATTTCACCAAACCGCACCCTTCGCAAAACCTCCGATGCACGCTCTCTTACGTGCCGCAGTGTTATTGAACGCTGACCTGCTATCGCATTTCCGCTGATTTTATTTTCTCTAACATGACAATATTTTTTGGAGCTTTTACAATTTTTCGCTTATAACAAAATTGAATGGAATATATGGCAAAATATTGCACACAAACGAGCATTACACTAACACACATGCACATATACATAGGCTTGCAAATTTATAAAAGAAAATTCAAAGTTGACAGAAAAACTAAAAAGCTAATAAAGTTAAGATATAAAATAGCAATAACGCGTTTACAAAATTGTCAGTAAAATTTGGGAGATTTTTTTTGCATAGTTTATTTTTAAAATTTAATATAGTTAATTGGTTAGTTACTGTTTTTTGACCTATAACTATTTACATACTTGTTTATATTTGATGTGCAAACATCTTTACTTACGGTATGGGGAAATTCAGACTGTAAACGTAAACATATTTCGTATTACTTAAGTATTGTAAAACGACAAAAATAAGGAAGTAATGATAAATATCGAGGCGTTGTATTATTTCGGAGAAAAATTAAATTTTTTTATAATTTTATTATCTGTTATTTTAGCTGTTTAGATATTACTTAATTTTGTTTCTTTCTAAAAATGGGGGTGTCTATTACGCCTGTGTAGGTTTTACAACCTTAGACTAACAAAGTTGCTTCTATCATTAAAAAGAGAGGACTTTCGGCTACTGACAGGTATTCTGACTGGACACTGCCTTCTGGCGTAACATGACTTTAAATTAGGCTCGGTCAGTGATAGCAGATGTAGGAAGAGCGGGTTCGATTTCGAGCACGTTCTGTACTCGTGCCCCGAGCTTGCCAGGCTAAGACTCTAGCTATTGGGTGTGACACAGCGGTCAGATCTAGAAGCCGTAAGTGGCTTAAGTCCCAGGAATCTTCTAGTATTTGTTAAGAAGACGGAGTTATTTTATAACATAGGTCCTGGTTTTTGATAGGGTTCACTTTGTTCGTTACAACAAACTTCTGGTAACACTACAGACTCACTAAGTCTATGTGAGGTCCTCATGTGCCGGCCAGTTCAACCTAACCTAACCTAACCTAACCTATTACACCTTTGAATGCACTTAATTTTGGCGAGCACTTGTGACTTCGAGGTATTGGCGGCATGTTGAGTCACCCCATTTTGTTATGAAAACACCCGCGTTGGGACGGACAACTAAAACATAGCCTTAAAAATATTTCAATAACCAGTTGAGAATATCAAGCAGAATGAAATAAGTAAGGAATGCTAAGTTCAAGTGTAACCACACATTACATACTCAGCTGCCATATTACAGCTTGCAAAAATTTTAAATTACATTCTTTTAAAAGTGGACGGTTTTTCCAAAATTTTACTAATTTTCTATTTTACGTCATAAGGTCAACCCACTTACCAAATTTCATCCCTTTGTTGTTGTTGTTGTAGCGATAAGGTTGCTCCCCGAAGTCTTTGGGGAGTGTTATTGATGTGATGGTCCTTTGCCGGATACAGATCCGGTACGCTCCGGTAATGATTTATATGGCCACACTAAACCTTGAGGTCATTACTCCCTCCCCACCCCCAATTTCCATGAGGAGCTTGGGGTAGCCAGAGCCTCGTCTTTAGTGAAACACGATTCGCCCGGATAGGTGAGGTTGACAATTGGGTTTGGAGAAGCTGTATATTGCGCTGGCAACCTGAAGGGTTGCACTACACAGCCCCTTGAATCTGGTATTTTAGTCGCCTCTTACCACAGGCATACCTACCGCAGGCATATTCTGACCCCCTAACCCGCTGGGGGATTTCATCGCTTTATCCGTATTTGGTATTGAATTATCCCACTTTTTCGGATTTTCGATATCGAAAAATTGGGCGTGGTTGTAATACGATTTCGTTTATTTTAAATATCGATTTGAGATGAGTGCCTAGGAACTTTCATACCAAATTTCATTAAGATACCTCAAAATTTAATCAAGTCATCGTGTTTACGGACAAACGGACTAAATGAATTTCTTTTTTCGCCCAGATCATTTCGATATATAGAAGTCTATATCTATCTCGATTAGTTTATGCCATTATGGGATATTGTTAAGTGAACAAAATTAATATACTATGTCAGCTCTGCTCAGCTGAGCATAAATAAAAAAAAAAAAAAACAAAAGAAAAAAAAAATTTAAGGCACGATAACCTCCGAAGAGATCTAAGGCCGAGCTTTTCTTCCAATTTTCGTCGTGCTCCACTTGATTTTCCCTACAAATTGGCCGGACGGGACCTACATGTTTTATGCCGACTCCGAACGGCATCTGCAAGGCAGATGAGTTTTCACTGAGAGCTTTTCATGGCAGAAATACACTCGGAGCGCTTGCAGTCACTGCCGAGGGGCGACCGCGCTTAGAAGAATTTTCTTCTAATTGAAAAATCTTATTTCTAAAATTTTGATGTTGCTTTGCCCGGGAGTTGAACCCAGGGCATACGGTCTAATAGGCGGAGCACGCTACCATCACACCACGGTGGCCGCCAGCATAAATAGGAATAGAAAATGGTGTGAAAATTAAAGGAAAGGAAAGAAAAATTAAAGGAAGCTAGAAGTCAAAACTGGAGCCAAAACTTAAGCCTAAACCGAAATGGGATGTATTGTTTTCAATTTGTAATCAAATTGTAAATGGCTTGTTATTTGTGAGATATCGTTATTTTTTTTACGGGTTGTACAGTAGGTATATAGTAAATAGAGTTGTTGATTTGTTATAGAAATATCATAAATCTTTTTTTTTATTCATAAGAAACTGGTCTGATCTAGTTTATGTGGGGTGCGAATAAAACAAAGTTTTTTCCACCTTGCAGCCCAACGTTTGGTTAAGATTTTCTTAGCGTCTTCTGGGGCGAGACTGTGAGGAAAAAATTACAAAAACAACATTAATTATCAATTACCACAATAGGAAAATATTTACATGCACTTACACTGAAGATGGCGGATTATTACATTATTAAATGAAAACAATTTTAAACAAAAAAAGGACGTGTGGCACTCGGGGACTGCCGGGGTAAAGCTACTGCATATTACAAACTTATGCAATAATAATAATTATGTAACATTTTGTTTTCTTTGATATTAGTTCAAGTTTTGTCTCTGATGTTATTTCAAGTTAGACTTTTTAAGCGTGGTGACCGATAAGAAAACAAATTTTTTACTTTTATTGAATAAATGAGAAGTTAATGTTGACTTTAACTTTAACTTTATTTTTAACTTCAACTTTAACTTTCACTTTAACTTTAACTTTAACTTTAACTTTAACTTTAAATTTAACTTTAACTTTAACTTTAACTTTAAATTTAACTTTCATTTTAACTTTACCTTTAACTTTAACTTTAACTTTCACTTTATCTTTCACTTTAACTTTAACTTTATGATAGAGATCCAACTTTATGTATTTGGCCTGTTGCTAACACCGAAACTTTTTCGAACCTTTTCGAACCTTTTTTGACAAGTATCCGTTACGGTTTTTTTTTGATTTAGTCGCCAAGTCCGCGATAAAATCTATGCAGTAGCTTAAAATACTTAAAAGAAAACACTTTCGATACCATCATTAGTAGTACACTTGTCATAATGAACTAAAATTATAAACATAAAAGGTATGTTGCGGCTATTTCGTCTGTATCTTCTTTTTTGTTGATTGTTTTATCCCTTTTTTGTATAATCCGTAGGCTCTCTAACGTGTATCTAGTTTTTTCCTTTCTCTCTATATCTATTATTTTCGCATTTTTAAAGTCTGCTACATGGGTATTTGTTATTGCATGTTGTGATAATGCTGTACCTTGTCTTTGTTTTCTTATATCAGCTTCGTGTTCTGCTAGTCGAGTGTTTGGTGGTTCCGATATATATTTTGTTGCATTTTTCTTTGTTATTACCCTTGCATGCTATTTCATATACGACGTTACTTTGTTGTTGTTGGTCAATCGCACTTTTTTAGTAAAGCACGTTGCTAGCGTAGAATTAGATTTGTATGCCAGGCTTATATTAGGATTTTTGATAATGCCATGTGCGACATTTTCTGGGAGCCTGGGAATGTGTGTGACACTAAAATATTTCTTGGCTTCATTGCATCTATCTTTGGGTTGAGGGTTCGAGATACTATTTATTTCTGTTATTTTTTCTTTTAATATATTGTAAGTTAAGTGATCAGGGTAATTATTTTTCTTTAGGGTTCTTTTAAATATTTCAATATTTGTGTCATGAAATTTTGGATGGCTTAAAGTTAATACTTTCGTATAAAATTCTAAGCCATATTTACTTTATATTTAAATGGTTGTGAGGAAGATAATTGATTAGGCGCTCAGAAGATGCTGGTTTTGAGCACGACGTAAGTAGTAATTTGTTGCTGCTTCTATATATTCTGACGTCTAAAAATTGTATGTTTTCATTTGCTTCTAATTCCATGGTAAATTTTAGCCGGTCATGATGTTTGTTGAGTGTGTCTAAGATTAGTTTCGCGTCCTTACTTTTAATAATTACGAATATATCATCCACGTACTTCACTAAAAATTTCATGTGTACTTTGCTTAGCTTTTACAGCTCTAAAAGGGTATTGTTTATAATTTCATCCATCACTATGTCTGCAATAGTTTAGAAGGGATTTCCCATGAACATACCAAATGTTTGGGTAAAGATTTTGCTATTGCCAACAAAATAGTTATTGTCTTTCAAACAAAACTCTAACATTCTCTGAAATTTTCTTTGCGATATATTAGTCTTATGTTGGATTTTTTCCCATTTCTTCATAATTAACTTAGACGCTAAAGTAGTTGGTATATTCGAGAAAGATACACCACATCAAACGACACCAACACATCTTCGTCACATGTATTTGTGTCAGCAAGTCTTTCTTTTAGTTGATATGCATTCCTTATGTTGTATTTTTCTGATATTAAAACTCTCAGAAGTTTTCCAATATGTTTAGACTAGTAATAGCACGGGATATTAGCGAACGATACGATCGGACGAAGCGGACATTCGGGCTTGTGTATTTTGGGTAGTCCATACAGTCTGGGAGCCATGCCAGCTGAGCACGTCAATTGTTGTTTTTCTCTTATATTTATGTGTTTCACTTTGTAGAGCTCGTCTACAATTTTATTATTTTTCTTTAGAAGGGTATTATTTGGATCTTTTCGAATTTTCATGTATGTTTTCTTATCCCCTAGTAGTTGGATGATCTCGTCAGTGTATTCCGTTTTATAAAGGGCAACTGTTTTGTTCCCTTTGCCCGCGTCCGTAATAATTATTTCATCTTTATATTGTTTAAGGAAAGTTTTGGTTTTCTTATACGTCTCTAAAATAAATTTTTCGGCCATACTGTGACGTATATTTCTTTTGTGAGGTAGAATTCTATTGCTCAACTTATTTCTGGCAACTTCTTTGCATAACACTAACGATTTGTTATCGAAACAGAGTACATTTTTTTTAAGGCTTTCATTTTGTTACTGATATTTTATATACGAGCAATCGGTTTGTTATAGAAACTTTTTCGATGTATGTATTTTGGAAAAGTTGTCAAATTTTTATCGGCTTTTTATATACAATTATTTGCTTATTTATCGATTAAATATCGCAAAGATTGCTTATCAAAATGCTATCGATGTGTTATAAAAATATTTTCGTTTGGTTATCGAAGTGTTACTAATTTGCTACCAACATCGATATTTATCGAAAAGCCATTGATATTTTATCGAAAAGTTATCTAATTGTTATCAAAAATTTATCGATTTTTTTTTTTTGTTTTTTTTATCATTTTTGTTATATTGTTTGTTATAAGTGTATTAAAAAAACAAATTCTCGATTTGTTATCAAATTATTATACATTTTTTATGGATGACAAAAATTCAATGAGTTACTGATGTTTCATCGACTAGTTATCGTTTTGTTATAGAAACCTTTTCGATTTAATATCGAAAAGTTGTGGACTTTTTTATAGAAAAATTATCAATTATTTATTATTATTATATTTATCGATTTAAAATTGAAAAGTAACATTTATTTATAAAAAATGTATCGATGTACCATGCAAAAATTATCGAAGTGTTGCCAATTTGTTTTCAGCGTAATGTAGATTTTTTATCGAAAGCCATCGAATTTTTATCAAAAATGTATGGATTTGTTTTAAAAAGGCTATTAATTCGAAATCGAAAAATTACCGATTTATTATAGGAGAGTAACCAGTTTGTTATAAAATAGATACGATACAGATAAAGCTGCACTACTTAATTGATAACACATCTGTAACCAGGCCATAAAAAGCAAATAAGAAATCAATAGTACGGCGCACGGGGCTCCTTAAGGAAGATAATGATCAGTAATAGTCCAAAGTAAATCCATTTGAAGTATAAGCGGGACTGCTCATTTTCGCGAAATATTTGACCATAACTCTTCTGGTGCCCGAAGAAAAAATATATTTTTACAAAAAATGTTCTGAACAAAAGTTGTTTTGCTTTCTTTAGTATTTGTTGCTCATATCACTTACATTTATCGACAAAAATGATTTTGGAAAAAAATAATGTTATCAAAACTGTAACCACATTAAATTATTTATGCAATGAGGGATAGTGGCTGAAGGGATAGAGGCATCCATTATAATACCAATATGAATGCAGGTGAATTCGAGTTCAAAATCCTGAACCAGAAAGGCTGATTCATGAAGATGTGAAATTCAGAAACTTGCCTTTTGTAATCACCGTCATATGCATGTTTTGTAATTTTTCTCTAATATCAATATTAAAACATAAGTTTTCTAGGCGTATGCCTGTATTAAGCATTGAAATTAATGAATACTTGGTACTCATACCTCTTTTATAATAAGTGATATACGCTGGTCGTATTTCGTACACAATCACAAGCTAACACAAAGATGAAACACACTTTGGGAATTACTATACAAAGTTGTGAACGGCGTCTTCGCAACCTCAGCCACAACGTTATGTTGACAAAATGCAATCCTATATTATTTGTTTAATGTATGAGTAAATTGTCTTTTTGGTGAATTTCGTTGATACGGTGAATTGTTTTTGTGACTTTAGTTTATTGAAAACCGAAATCATCTCAAGTCAAAACAATTTTCTGTAAAGGAAAATCTCAAATTTAGAGACTTGAGATGAGACTGAATTACAGAATTCAGCCGTTAATGTCAGCTTTTATAGTAACTTATTTCAGTTTTATAAGCTCCCGAAACTTTTTTAAATGCCCGTATAGTAGGTATAGTTACACAAAAAAGCCAGTCAGGCACAAGCACAATGTTTGCTTTAACCCAAGCTAAGAAGTCATTACTTGCGTTGTTTCAGTTTAACCAATCACAATCACAATAGCGATATTTCCTTGGCTCACGTGCGATATTAGTTGGCGAAAATACTTTGTATAAATACAGCATACAACACTTTTTACAAAATTAGATTAAATGGCCACATCGTGCCAATGCTCACCTTCTCCAAATACTAGCTGGAATTTTCGCACAAAAAAAATGTGTAGAAAAAATATTAAATTAAGAAGATATGTATAAAGTTGACCAGTACAAGTATTTAGATCCCTTAGCTCATAAGCAACAATCACACGTTCCACATCCCATGCCAACCAACTTTCTTGCAATGTGCGAAAAGCTCTGAATAATTAAACGACAATTTGCACGAGTAGCGCACATGTGAAACATTTGTTGTTGTATTAATTTCACCTTTCTTTAATTTTAGTACATTCTTTGCTCTACTTTCGTATCAGACTTCATTATTATTGTATGCCAAGCATGGCTAAGGGAATTCATCTATTCATAGCAATTTCATACTAATTTTATGTCTGTACAACTATAATATTTATAACTCACAAGACAAAACAAATTAAAACGTACCGTACAGAACAGATTGAGGTATTTATTTATATTTGTGCGAAATTAAATGGCGAATGCCACAAGTCGCATTTGGTAGACAACACTAACACATGTGCACCATTTAATACCGTTAAGTTTAGATTCATTGATATGTCTGTGTAAAGGTTCTGGCCAAGTTGACATAGTCATAACGCCATAGTCATAACCATATGTTTACTTATTCATATCAATTGGCATCAGTTATTGGTGCCTTAACCTAAAACTCGAGAAATTTTCATCAAAATGAAGAAACCGCAAAAAATTACAAATATATACCACAAAAAATTAGTATCTTAGTCAAAGCGTATCCAAAACAGTAAATAAAATCAAAAAAAAAAAAATTTTATAAATTCTCCAACTCAAACATTTTTAGGTTATGGGTATGGCGAAAAACCAATTGATTGGCTATGGTAAGGCTATGGCTAGGGCGTTATGGTATAGCACCATTAACCAATTACATTGATTTCCATAAATTTGGTTGGATTACCTGTTTTATATGGATATGGATACGTCAAGTTTAAACGGCCCTTAACTACTAGCCCAGTTGGGAAATTCAATATATGGTTACTAGTAAAGTTTTCAGTTAAGTTGGTTATAAAAGTACGATATGATGGAAGCTTTGAAAACAAATCTTAGAGCTGCGCTGTATGCTTTTCTGCAAATTTATATCTATTTCGATACATATAAAATTCTGCCCGAATATTATTCAAAAATCTTGTTGCATAGAAAGAAAATTCTAAGAAGAGTACGTAAATTGGATGAGAAGCTAGGGCTAAATCTTCTCGGAGGTATACCGCTTCTTGTATATACATTTTTTTAATATGCTGTGTTTACGTATAACACTCCCTTTGGGATTTATACACAGGAATGTGGTTTCGAAAGGTTACCTTCAAAATCACCGAATGCTTGCTAATTATATCACGGAGATAACAAAACTTGCAGCGCATTTTGCGAAAAAAAGAGGCCTGCAAACGTAAAATGTAAGTGAAAGCTGGGTTTGTGGGATGGGTTCGTTGTAGGGGGAAAGAGAACTTAAGCGTTATTAAAGCCACTTCACTGTAGCGCAATGTACATGGTAGAGTCGATATGAGAGAAATCCGAGAGCAAATCAAGGCAGGGCAAGATAAGGAAAAGAAAGGAAATGAAAGAAAAAGAGGGGAAAGAAAAGGAAGACAAGAATTCCAAGCCGAAGTCAAATCAACACAAGAACCGAAAATGGACGGCGCGAAATTTATTTATTAGCGAAGTGTTAAGGGTTTGATTTAGATGAGTTGTCGTTATGAACGGATTATGGCTTAATATTCATATTTTGTGATTTACTATCGAAGGCGCATAGACGAGTTAACCATTTGTGATGTAAAAGTTGCAAGTTTGATTTCGATAACAAAGTTTTTTCGCTCAATTTTGGATTATTTTTGAAAAGTTAACAGTTAGTTATCGAAAATTTTTAAAAAGGTTGTCCATTTTTAATAGAAAATTCATTCAATTGATATTTGAGTGCTATCGTTTCCCTAATTAAAATTTTTGTATCAAAAAGTTTTGGGTTTATTAACAAAATCATAAAAAAGTTATCGATTAATTATCGAAAAAATTTCGACAGCTTATCCAAAAGTTGTCGATATGTTGTCACAAAAATATCGTTTTTTTATTGGAATGTTAGTTATATATTATCGTCATGACATATATTTTTAATCGTAGGATTATCGATTTTGAAAAACTATCGATTTTTTTACAAAAAATTATAAATTTTTTATACAAAAAGTATCGATATGTTATCAAAAGTTCATCAAAAAGTTATTGCTATTTTAAAAGAAGTATAAACTTTCTTTTGGAGTGTTTCCAATATGTTATCGACAAATCATCAGTTTGTTATGAAAAACGTACCGATAAAATGTCAAATGACAAACCAATAAGAAGCTGTCTATTGGGAATTAGGGAGTTGATAATGGCAATTCATAGCTTCCGTAACCCAATTATTAACCTCACCTACGCGAGGCGAATTCTCTTACAAATATACATGTGTCACACACATATTTAGCAGGTGAGGCTTTCGCGACACCAATTTCCTCATGGTACGAGGGGTGCGGCGGGATTACCTAGAAGATTCAACGTAATCATATTAAATTGTTCGCGAGATGGTCGGTCTTATACCTTCATGGTGCTTGTTACCGCAACGAACCGTATCTATATCCGGCAAAGGACGTTCAACATCGATAACTTTGGAAAAACCTTGGGGAAGTGTCCTTTTCGCTCCAACAGCAACAACAACAACAACATCAAGTCAGTAATTCGACAAACACAAACATAAATATCGATGAGAATAACGTGCCATCAAACAAAAAAAAACACACATTATTTATACATGCTAGGAATCGGTTATTATAATAAGAAGCAGACGGAGCTTTTCTCAAAAAGCCCTAAGATATTTATTTGTTGTGGCTTAACATTAAAATTCAACTGAAATATGAAAAACATTTTTCAATAATTCGACAAACTATTTTTACAAAGAAATTGGAAACTATAGCAGATACGCTTTTACACTTGTATGAGTGCAACCTCCATGCCTACACTTATAGCCATTAAAACCAACTAAGCAGAATTTGGATTGATTTTTACTTATAAAATAAATAAATGTAAGGCGCGATAACCTCCGAAGAGATCTAAGGCCGAGCTTCTCTTCCAATTTGCGTCGTGCTCCTCTTGATTTTCCCTACAAATTGGCCGGACGGGACCTACATGTTTTTATGCCGACTCCGAACGGCATCTGCAAGGCAGATGAGTTTTCACTGAGAGCTTTTCATGGCAGAAATACACCCGGAGCGCTTGCCAAACACTGCCGAGGGGCGACCCCGCTTAGAAAAATTTTCTTATAATTGAAAAACCTTATTTCAAAAATTTTGATGTTGCTTTGCCCGGGAGTTGAACCCAGGGCATACGGTGTGATAGGCGGAGCACGCTACCATCACACCACGGTGGCCGCTTACTTATATAGTCTAAAAATAAAGGTAAAATATTGGGCTCCACGAATAAAGAGCGAGTATTCGCTCAAACTAAATGAATATATTGGGAAGTTAAATTATACGACACTCTATCTTAGAATATTTAACAAAAACAAATAATCTCAAGTTTTGTTTCAAATACAACTCAGAATTCGATATTTGGAACCAGGGTATTCTTCGACCGCGTTCAGCAACATCATACTTGAAATAAGTAAGGAAGGCTAAGTTTGGCTGTAACCGAACATTACATACTCAGCAGATAGCTTTGGAGACAAAATAAGGGAAATTACCATGTCGGAAAATGGACCTAGGGTAACCCTGGAATGTGTTTGTATGACATGGGCATCGAAAAGCGTATTTTAAAAGGGAGTGGGCCATAGTTCTATAGGTGGACACCTTTTCGAGATATCGCCATAAACGTGGACCAGGGGTGATTCTAGCATTTCTTTGTACGATATGGATATCAAATGAAAGGTGTTAGTGAGTACTTTAAAAGGGAGTGGCCCTTAGTTCTACAGGTGGAGGCCTTCTCGAGGTATCGCTGTAAAGGTGGACCAGGGGTGATTCGAGAATGTGTTTGTACGATATGGGTATCATATTAAAGGTATTAATGAGGGTTTTAAAAGGGAGTGGCCCTTAGTTGTATATTTGAAGGCGTTTTCGAGATATCGACCCAAATGTGGACCAGGATGACCCAGAACATTATCTGTCGGGTACCGCTAATTTATTTATATATGTAATACCACGAACAATATTCCTGCCAAGATTCAAAGGGCTTTTGATTTCACCCTGCAGAACTTTTTCATTTTCTTCTACTTAATAAGATAGGTGTCACAACCATTTTACAAAGTTTTTTCTAAAGTTATATTTTGCGTCAATAAAGCAATACAACTACCATGTTTCGTCTTTTTTTTTATATTTTGTATAGAATTATAGTATTTTTTTAATTTTTCGTAATTTTCGATATCGAAAAAGTGGGCGTCAGATTTCGGCCATTTTTTATACAAAGATAAAGTGAGTTCAGATAAGTAAGTAGACTAAGTTTAGTAAAGATATTCGTTTTTGCTCAAGTTGTCGTGTTTACGGCCGAGCGGAAGGACAGACGGTCGACTGTGTAAAAAAACTGGGCGTGGCTTCAACCGATTTCGACCATTTTCACAGAAAACAGTTATTGTCATAGCATCTATGCCTCTACCAAATTTCAGAAGTATTGGTACATTTTTGTTCGACTTATGGCATTAAAAATACTCTAGACAAATTAAATTAAAAAGAGCGAAGCCACGCACATTTTGAAATTTTCATTTATTTTTGTATTTTGTTACATATTCAATTCAACTGGAGTTGAATGTTGATATAATTTACTCATATACTGTAAAGATATTTAATTTTTTGTTAAAATTTGACTTTTAAGAAATTTTTTTTTTTCAAAAGTGGGCGTGTTCGTCATCCGAGTTTGCTAATTTTTATTAGTTATACATACAGTAATAGGAGTAAAGTTGCTGCCAAATTTCATCATGATATCATCAACGACTGCAAAATTACAGATTGCAAAACTTTCATATTACTTACTTACTTACTTACTTAATTGGCGCTTAACCGTCTAAACGGTTATGGCCGTCCAACAAGGCGCGTCAGTCGCTCCTTCGCTCCGCCAACCGGCGCCAATTGGTCACACCAAGGGAGTTTAAATCGTTTTCCACCTGGTCCTTCCAACGGAGTGGGGGTCGCCCTCTACCTCTGCTTCCATAGGCGGGTTCCGATAGAAACACTTTCTTGGCCGGAGCATCATCTTTCATTTGCATAACATGGCCTAGCCAGCGCATGCGCTGCGTTTTAATTCGCTGGATTATGTTGATGTCTGCGTATAGCTCGTACAGCTCATCATTAAATCTTCTTCGGTACTCGCCATCGCCAACGCGTAGAGGTCCATAAATCTTTCGAAGAACTTTTCTCTCGAACACTCCCAAAGCCGCTTCATCTGCTGTTGCCATGGTCCATGCTTCTGCCCCATATAGCAGGACGGGTACGATAAGTGACTTGTAGAGTATGATTTTCTTTCGCCGAGAGAGGACTTTACTTTTCAATTGCCTACCTAGTCCAAAGTAGCATTTATTGGCAAGATTGATTCTTCGCTGGATTTCAGTGCTGATGTTGTTGCTAGTGTTGATGCTGGTTCCCAAATAAACGAAGTCTTTTACTATTTCGAAATTATGGCTGCCAACAGTAGCGTGGTTGCCAAGGCGCATATGCGCTGACTCTTTGCTCGATGACAGCAGGTACTTCGTTTTGTCCTCATTCACCATCAAACCCATCTTTACCGCTTCTTTTTCCAGCTTGGAATAAGCAGAACTAACAGCGCGGATGTTTAGACCGATGATATCAATGTCATCAGCATATGCCAGTAATTGCACGCTCTAATAGTATATTGTTCCAGTGCGGTTAAGTTCTGCAGCTAGTATAATTTTCTCCAGCATCAAATTAAAGAAATCGCACGATAGGGGTTCACCCTGTCTGAAACCTCGTTTAGTTTCGAACGGCTCGGAGAGGTCCTTCCCAATTCTGACTGAGCTGATGGTGTTGCTCAACGTCATTTTGCACAGCCGTATAAGTTTTGCGGGGAAACCAAATTCAGACATAGCGGCATATAGGCCGCTCCTTTTCGTGCTGTCGAAGGCGGCTTTAAAGTCGACGAAGAGGTGATGTGTGTCGATTCTCTTTTCACGGGTTTTTTCCAAGATTTGGCGCATTGTGAAAATCTGGTCGATGGTAGATTTACCAGGTCTGAAGCCGCACTGATAAGGTCCAATCAGCCGGTTCACGGTGGGCTTCAATCTTTCGCACAATACACTTGAAAGGACCTTATATGCGATATTAAGAAGGCTGATTCCACGATAGTTGGTGCATTTTGCAGTATCCCCCTTCTTGTGGACTGGGCAAAGAACACTTAGATTCCAACCGTCGGGCATGCTTTCGTCCGCCCATATTTTGATAAGAAGCTGCTGCATGCGCCTTACCAACTCCTCGCCGCCGAACTTGAATAGCTCCGCAGGCAATCCATTACCTTCTTTTAAAAGTGGACGATGCCACGCCCGTTGTCCAAAATTTTACTAGCTTTCTATTCTGCGTCATATGGTCAACCCACCTACCAAGTTTCCTCGCTCTATCCGTCTTTCGTAATGAATTATCGCACTCGTTCGGTTTTTTGAAATTTTCGATATCGAAAAGTTGGGCGTGGTTATAGTCCAATTTCGTTCATTTTAAATAGCGATCTGACATGAGTGCCCAGGAACGTACATACCAAACTTCATCATGATACCTAAAAATTTACTCAAGTTATTGTGTTAACGGACAGACGGACGGACGGACGGGCATGGCTAAATGAATTTTTTTTTCGCCAAGATCATTTTGATATATAGAAGTCTATATCTATCTCGATTAGTTTATGCCGTTACGGATTACCGTTTTGCGAACAAACTTAAAATACTCTGTCAGCTCTGCTCAGCTGAGTATAACAAAGTTCTTAGCTAGGACGTTTTTTTTTTAAATAGTTGAAAGATAGGATGCTTTCGAAACGGCAGCCAACATTGGATGATATGCAACTCAATAGCCGATTTTACTTATAACCAATCAAAGCAATTTACGGGGTATATGTAAGCTGGTTAACCACTAGTATATAAAATTTCCTACAGGATCTTAAAGCGAAGATGTTAAGATATTTATTCTCGTGGCAACGTATGAACATATTTTCGCCGCTATAACAAAAAAGCCAGTTTCCGGGGTAGCTAGAATATTTGACTAATTTAGAAATATTGCCGTTCTGGATTACCAATCGAGATATTAGGTTAGGTTAGGTAGTAGTGGCTGCCCCATCGGCACACATAGGCATGTATCAGCTGGCCCGTTGTGGTACCACAGAAAGACACCATTAGCCCTCCTCTTCGAACCATTTCGGGGACCTGATAAAAGCTACCAAGTCCTTTATATCATGCTCCCAGACCTTGCGGGTATTGCTCAGGAAGGGAGCAGACAGCGTTGTCTGGCGCCTCTTAACGCCGGGCAGTTGCAGATAATGTGCGTCACCGTTTCCTCTTCCTCGTCTTCTTTACAACTTCTGCAGCATCATCGAAAGGGCGCTCCTAGCCTTTCCGCATGCCTTCCGAAGAGGCAGTGCCCAGTCAGAACTCCTAACAGTGAGGCGATTTTGTCCCTGCTTAGGTTGTAGACGTGCCGGGATCTCTTAATATGTCATTTAGGCTAGAATTGCTTTGATGTTCTACACCCCGGGGTTAGTATCCATCTTGCATTGGCTTGACTGTAGGTATACTCTTGCAAGTGGCAAAAGGCATACCTAGGCGTTCATTGTTAGGAAGAATCTGTCTTGTAGTAACCTGCCTAGTAAGTTCGTCTCCAGCGCGGCTTCCCTCTATGTCCCTGTATCCCGGGGCCCATGTGAGACGTACACGGTTCTGTTGGGCCATCTCCTAAATATATCGGCGACAGTTTAGTGTCAATTCGGAGTAGGAACCAAGTCATTTTATTGCCGCTTGTCTATCGCTGAAAATAAAGATTTCCTTGCCGGTATTTTGTATGCCTATTCGAGTCACAGTTTCCATAATAGCTGCTACTTCTTCTTAGAAGACGCTGCAATGATCAGGTAGTCTGAAAGAAAGTTGGAGATCTGGGTCCTTTGGAAAGATGCCCCCTCCAACCCTACCGTCCAGCTTAGAAACGTCGGTGAATAAAGAAATGCTGTCGGTGGTATCCAGGAACCTGACTGGTTCCACCCAAATAACCCTGCCAGGAATTTTTATTATAAAGTTGTTGTCATCTGTTGTGATTGCACACTGGTCTGTACTTCGAGGAAGGAAGTCGTAGTTACACAGTATGCTGCCGTGACCTATAGGCTTAGTGCTCCACTGGACGATTCTCTTAACCGCAGTGCTGACGTTGCAGCTGCACGTTATCTTGCTAGATTCAGAGCTAGGATGTCAAGAATGATTCAAGAGCAGCGCTTGGCGTTGTTTCCATAGCACGACTTATGCAGATCATACTAGATCTGTGCATTTTTTCTAGTAAGTTTCGGTTTGACGCCTTGTCCAAGGCTGTCCGACATACAACTACCCCGTAGAGCAGTATGGTCGGATAATCGATATGTAGATCCTTCTGCAAATGTTGGGGGTTATACCCCATTTTTTACCTATAGCTCTTTTACACGTGTATAAAGCGTTATACGCTTTTGATAATATTATCTTTCCAGTTCAGATATTAAAGAAATAATAAATGCATTTTCTTGTGAAATAGTAGTTTCTTTAATTTTTAAAATCAAATAAATTTTATTAGTAGCGCAACGCTGTTGTGTATGTTTTAACAACAACTCTGATAGCAAAGCGGCTTTCAAGGCCTTGAGTTCAACTGCAGTGCGATCGAGGGTTATCTGGGAATGCCTGACCTCGCTTGCGATTACATCGAACTATTTTATAATTAAGATTATATGAGTCCCGGGCAATAGTGATATAACGGGCAACTGTCAAGCGGATCTTTTATCCCGCATCGCTACAACTGTACCGGATGGAGATGTCTGTAGGGATTCCGGAATTCCACTAGCCACCATAGCTGGGTTTCGAGTCAGCTCAGCAAATGTTGGGCGGACTCCACCTCTTGCAGGGTAGCAAGGTCTTTCTAGCCGGAAGTGAATGGCAGGAGATCTGCCGAAATAATTAAGTTCAATAATTACCTGTAAATGGTCATTGGGGTTTTGAAAGGGCGCTGCTCCAAGGGTATCCATGCGGCACGTCTCAATATACTGGAAACTTCATCCTGCTGTAGCTGTGTGGAGGATGATGAGGTGGAATAATAAAATCAGTTTATGCTTGATTGCCCAGCTTTTGGCAGAACTCGGCGAAAGTACTTCGGTCGCGACTACCTTGAATCTCCCGAGGATTTATCCAAGGAATCGATCAGTATCATTCGGAACTTTATCACTGCTACGTAACGATTATCTAAGTATTTATAGCTATGTCACCGTTATTGTATTATACGCGGTATCACAGCGGACCTTCAAATTCTCCAAGTGAGCTTCCCGTACCAGGGCAGCTACCACCTAACCTAATCTAACCTATGTGTATATGTATGTTATTATTATTATTAATAGGTCTGGAAGCAATGCGACCTTTGTGCAGATCTATTGTGCAAGACCTTTCAGCCTAATTTTGTATCTGGAGGCTCTTAATGTATCTAGGTACCTCTTCAGGCTTTTTACTCCATATCGCATAGGGACTAAGAGTCCCACCACCTAGATGGGATAGTCTCTGCCTAGCTAGAGCGACGCATTTGCAGAGAATGTGAACCGGCGTTTCATCGTCCAGCTCACAGAAACGACACATTTGGGTATAAGATAGATTTAATTTACTTAGGTTATATCATAGACCGCAGTGTTCCGTGTAGTACCCAGTAAGAGTTCTTAGGTCCTCCCTGCTTAGATTTGTTGGGCTGTTACTTTCGTTGCCGGAAGCACAAGCAGTTTGGCATGTCTTTTCCCTAGGCAGTCAATCCAGTGACGTCTGTATTGTTTAGTGTGCCAGTTACTTATAATTTCCCTAGTGTGTGCTTTTGTAAGTTCACAAAAGCATTCTGGATCACAGAATGCTGCTGTAGTACCCTAGTTTGCTAGGTAATATGCATCTTCATTACCTTCATGTCCCTGATGTGCGGGAACCCACCCTAACAAAACCTTGTTTTTGGCTCCCAGGGCATTAAGTGTTTCAGTGCATTCATCCACTAGCTTAGATGTATTTGTGTAGGATTGCAAGGCACGCAGTGCTGCTTAGCTGTCAGACATAATGTACATGCTCTTCGATGTTGAGCCTCTCCGCAGACATTCTATACCGCAGACCTCTATTGCATGAATTTCTGCCCGAAATATGGTGGGGAACATCCCATTGGTATCGATTTTTTGAAATTTGGCCCATAGATGCCAGCTCCCGTTCTTCCGTCATCGAGTTTCGATCCATCCGTGCACCAGACCTCTGAGTCAGTGTCGTTACAAGGCTTCCCTATTTCCCAGTGGGTCCTGTCCACAATGGACACTTCAAAGTTCCGTGAGATTCTGAGATTAAGGGACATTACGTCACGCAGTTGTAATGAGGGATTTCCCATGAATTTTCTTATTACATTCATATGCCCTATCATATATCCTTCCTTCAACTCAGAAATATTTGGAAGTCTTAGTGCACCTAGTGTTGCCTCTTCCTCTATCAGAATAGGGAAGGAAAGTATTCCCACTAAAGCATTCAGTACGTCAGCGGGGCGGTTCGCATCGCACCCGCTATGCCAACGCAAACTAATCGATGCAGTTCGCTTAGTTTAGCCGTTGCCTTTCTTTGCGTGACCTTCTGCCACCAGACTAGAGAAGCATAGGTGGCTATTGGCCTTACGACAGTATTAAGTATTTTTGGACAAATTTCCCAAGTTGTGCCGTAGAGACGAGTAAAGGCGAAGAAAGCTCTTGTTGCCTTGTTTAGGATAGCATCCAAATGAGCATTCCACATGAGGTTTCTATCCAGTGTGACCCCTAGACATTTAGCCTGATGATTATATGTATGTTAGGTAAAATATTATTAAAATGTTTGCACAGTTAACTTCTTGGCATAAGATAACGTTAAATTAATATTTCATTAATTGAGTACATAAAGTTTTTTTAGTAATTACATAGCAGGTTTTTAATTGATTATTTTTGAATTGGTGTTTCATAAAATTTCAGATATATTTGCTGCGAAAGTCAAGCCTTCAACAACCAGCAAAATGCGTAAGAAGAAAGAGCCACGTAAAAAAATGTTGTACATTTGGACGAATAATACCAATGTTAGTTACAAAAAAAATTACAAAACTCACAGGATGATCCTACGACACTACCCCAAGAACGGTTTTGCACTTTAAGGAAGGCTAAGACCAGAGTTGGAGAACAATGTTATATACCTTATTTATAAAAACCCATCCATATCAACAAGAGATGTTGCCAATTAACTAAAACCACACTTGTTCATGTCAAACGAATCAAGCAGAGAAATGGAAGTTAGACCTACAAAATGAGAAATTTCCGAAACTAAGTGAAAAACAGTCTTCAAAAAGCATTTCTCTTGTGCGTAAATTCTATGAGATTAATGTTCAAACAAAAACTGTTGTATTATTTTGGACGATGAAATGGACCTAAGAAAGTTGTCAGGTACACCGTTCTACTGTTTGCAGTCTGGAAAAAGCATCCCGAGCTTGATAGAAAAATTTTACAGAAATGTCTATTTTGCCAAGCATTGGAACAATATACAACAAAAGCGTGCAATTATTGGCATATGCCGATGACATTGATATCATCTGCCTAAACACCCGCGCTGTTAATTCTGCTAACTTCAAACTGGAAAAAGAAGCGGTAAAGTTGGGTTTGATGGTGAATAAGGACAAAACAAAGTACCTGCTGTCATCGAGCAAAGAGACAGCACATACTCGCCTTGGCAACCACGCTACTGTTGGCAGCCATAATTTCGAAATAGTAAAAGACTTCGTTTATTTAGGAACCAGCATCAATACTAGCAATAACATCAGCACTGAAATCCAGCGAAGAATCAATCTTGCCAATAAATGCTACTTTGGACTAGGTAAGCAATTGAAAAGTAAAGTTCTCTCTCGGCGAACGAAAATCATACTCTAAAAGTCACTTATCGTACCCGTCCTGCTATATGGGGCAGAAGCATGGACCATGGCAACAGCAGATGAAGCGGCTTTGGGAGTGTTCGAACGAAAAGTTCTTCGAAAGATTTATGGACCTTTACTCGTTGGCGATGGCAAGTACCGAAGAAGATTTAATGATGAGCTGTACGAGCTATACGCAGACATTAACATAGTCCAGCGAATTAAAATGCAGCGGCTGCGCTGGCTATGCCATGTTATCCGAATGAAAGATGATGCTCCGGCCAAGAAAGTGTTTCTATAGTAACCCGCTTATGGAAGCAGAGGTAGAGGGCGACCCCCATGTCGTTGGAAAGACCAGGTGAAAAACGATTTAAACTCCCTTGGTGTGACCAATTGGCGCCGGTTTGCGAAGCGACTGGCGCGCCTTGTTGGACGGCCATAACCGTTTAGACGGTTAAGCGCCAATTAAGTAAGTAAGTAAGTAAGTCCACACCGTTCTAAACGATGGGTCATTTATGTGAAATATATTTATGCATGCTAAAGAAAATACAAACGCTAAAAAGAATACAAACAAAGTATCTGTAAGCACATTGTGAGCATTTTCAAATTCGCAAAACTTTTTGTACCAGCCGATATATTTTTATAGTTGGGCTTACCTAACAGACTAGTACTCAAAGTCAAAGAGGAAAGCGACCAAAAAATATATTACAAACGTATATTTGTCAGTTTGTTCATGTATGTAGCAAATTTTTTGTTTCTCTTTTAAATTAATTCGTTAGAGAGCTAATTAAGATTGACGGTAATGTCAAGATCGGCGCCGGTGTGCATGAGCATTTGAATAAATATTGCATTTATTAAAAGTGTACAATAAACAGATTTCAAAAATATATTTTTTCATCCTCATAGGCTGAACAGTTTTGCTTTGGTGTAAAAAATATGGCTCAAAACTCTGTTCATATTATAATTATAGTTAAAAATTTTTTGTGAATTCCCTATGGATATCAAACGTTATAAATGAAATACCGTTCCTTTAACGAGAAGTTATCAATTTATTACGGAAAATCTATACATTTTCTATTGAAAAGTTATCAAGTTATCGAATTGTTATCAAATAGTTATCGATATGTTTTCGACTAGTGGTCGATGATTTATTAAAGACTTAACGATATGGTATCACATAGTTATCGATTTGTTAACAAAAAATTATTCATATTTCTCAAAAAATAAAAATCTATCGAAAAGTCATACGTTTGTTATAAAAAAGCCTTCGCTGTTATATTGAAATGTTATGGACATCTTATCGGAATGTTACCAAGTTGCTATCAGCATGCTATAGATTTATTACCGGTATCGATAAAATTTCAATATAAAACCGATGAATAGTCTGTACCTTGTCCTTTAATAAGCCAATAAGAAACCACAAAATAAAAGCCGATTACTTGCCGATATCAAGCCGATAACTTGACGTTAATAATTCGGTACCGGTAATATGTCAAGAAGAAAAAACTTATGGGTGTCATGAAATCCAGCCGAAACAGAAAAAATGCAAGGCATGATAACTTCCGAAGATATTTTAGTCCGAACTTCTCTTCCAGTTTTTCTGACTGGACAATGCCTTCTGGCGTCACATGCTTTTAAATTAGGCTTGGTCAGTGATAGCAGATGTAAGAAGTGCGCGTTGGATGAGGAAATGATCGAGCACGTTCTGTGCTCGTGCCCTGCGCTTACCAGGCTAAGACTTCAGCTACTAGAAGTGACACAGCTGTCAGATCAAGAAGCAGCAAGTGGGACAAGTCCTAGTGCTTCTAGTATTTGCCAAGAGGACGGAGTTATTTTATAACATATGTCCTTGTTTTTGATAGGGGTTTTCAGTTTTCAGCAATGTACCCCCAAAGCTCGAAAATGGAAAAAAGAACTGAAGCGGGAATGTACGCAAAGCATCTGCAGTTACATAAATAATACCTGATCCATGCAGTGTCTCCCAGGTGGAGGTCCATGACCTAGAGAGGGCAGACAGGCATCGCCAGGATATTAAGGTTCCAGACAACAATGTAATGGTCTCCGTGTTACAATGTTATAAAACCAGATACCGTGGGAGGTGTCAAGCCTTGCTTTCGTCTATAAGGCACATAAATGTCTCCCTTTTCTGAATTTTGGGGCACAGCGATATTGAAGGGAATTTATTGCAGATAAGATGGAAAGAAATATTCCAAAATGGACATAAGTAAACCCGGAAGCTCCTTATGACCACCGCTGGGTTATCCCCTGAGGGAAATCGACGTATGTGAGTCTGGAATAACGGAATTGCTGTGGACGATTGGTAAGATTGAATAGGAAAAAAACTAGCTTCTTTCTCAAGAAAAACAAATCTATTGTGGGAATACTTATGGGTTTCGGCATAGGCTATTGTAAGCTATTCTACCACTTCTGACGGTGGGCGCACAGTGTGTTGACAGTCCGGAAGTTGTTGGGAAGGTGAATCTTTCACTCCTTCTTAAGTTAATCTGGGAAAGTAAGATTTCTACTTTCAGCTAAAGCCTGCTCAAACTTTAGATATATGCGTTAGTACTTCAAACTTTTTTGTAACTGATAACAAAAAAAAAGTTCAAGTTTTTCACTTTTCAAAGTTCTCCAAAACTTTTTATAAACTGTTACTGTCACAGGTCCATTGTTATTAGAACAACCAAGTTATCTGCATTTCCCTGTGTGTCAAATCCGTTAACTCAAGAAGGTCATCTATGACTAAGGTCCACAAAAGAGGAGGCTCATAGGGAAATGGTATGATAGTCAGTATCGTCTTTAAGTGAGTTTTACAGCTCCAGCTCACGCTCAATTCTCACGGAAATGCTCTGGATCATTGAGAGACTTGAGAAGAAAATGTCGTGAAATTTTCGCACACGTGAAATGTGATAGGGAGATGTCGCCGCTCGTACGGCGAAAAGCTAAGCAGCGACATCTATTTTTGAAAAAGTAGGTATATTAAAGGCCGGGTTGCCAACCTAAAAAGAAGTAATTAACAAATTATCTGGCTCACAAATTGAACCAGACTTCTATCTGGCTCAAATCGTTGTTGTTGCATTTACATGCAAAATTATTCATATGGCTCAGTGTTTTGCCACCGGAGGATAGCTATTATTACTTGATTGATAAAGCATAATATTTCAGTTTTTGGATTAAATTGATAAAACTCCATTACTGCTGGTTGCAATTATAAAATAAGCTCATTAAATGTCGCGAGTTCGAAATTTTAAAAAATTTAAGCAACTAATAGTTTCAATCCTTTACACAAATCGAAAAATTCTCAAGAAAATTTTATTGTTGACTAAGAAAAATCTTTTCGGCACAAAATTTTCAAATAAGTTTTAATTAATTGAAGAGGAATTACAATGTCCAATGCACATCAGATGCAAATATTCCAGTTAGAAAAGTTTTATTTTTTTTTTTATACAAAGTTTCAGCTTCGTCAGCTTACCTACCATTTCCTAGCCATATTTGCATTTATCACAATTAGAAAATATGAGACGATAAATGTTGGAATGTAAGATTTTATAAATGTGTTAGAGATGAACTAAAAAAGCCCACGTTAAAGGGTAAGGAGATACAAACATTTACACAGCTGCAGTTGCTACTAAATTTAATTAAAAATAGACAATAAATAATACAAATATTTTTACGTATCATTGGTGTGTGTGTGTGTGAATGAAAGGAACTGTCGGCTGTCGTTTAAAATGCTTTTTTTACTGCCATAGTAGTGGCAGACAGTAGACGACCAACACACAGTGCACTGCAGCAGAGTTGTATTAGCTGTGGTGAAAGTGGTAACATTTGTTGAAACAATTGTAGCACATTGTTGTTGATGTTGAACAAAATTAAATTGCATTGAACCACAAAAAAAACAAAAAACTAGAATACATTTAGTATATAAAGTGAAAACAAGCACTCACAGGCATATAGTTACTACATGTCCTAAAGGAAAGAAAATGCAACTGACGTATTCTGACCACACACGCCGACAAAGCCGACAAAAAGATGTGTTAGCTTTAATAAGAAAACATAGAACCTGTATGGGGCTTATACTGTTTTCACACAGACGGCTTATTGAATAAAAAAGGCAGTTTTCTATATTAAGACGCTTATTGAGCTCAATCTTCCCTACAAAATTCGAATCTATTATTATTTCATTAGTAGCTAATCGAATGCCTAATGAAGTCAAAAGCACAATGCAACTCTGTTGGCAGAATTCCGCTTCCGTTTCCGCTTCTTAGTTTTTGGTGTGTTCAGTGCTTAAAAATGTCATTTGTCAAAGCAAATGTCATTGTCTGCATGGCGGAACGATACAAGGTGTTCGCATCGAACAGCTGATTATAACCTTTTTTATTTGATTTGATACATCCAACTACCGGCGCAGTACGATTTTGACATTTGTCCATCGAATTTACAAGTACATGGAATTTTTTTTGTTTGTAGGTATGTCACCAAGCTCCCATCTTGTATCGTTCCGCCATGATTGTCTGTCTCATCCTTCATACTAATCGAGCAGTTACTTCTGTGTGAAAGCAAAAAATTTACGATTTAATTAGCAGGTGAAATGAGATCATTAAGTTTCTGTGTGAAAATAGTATTAGGTTGAACTGGCCGCTCAATAAATGCCTCATGTATACTAAATGTCTCCATAGTGTTTTATATGGTGTTAATATTGCGAAAATTTTTGGGAAAACGATGTGCTGAGAAGAGTTCACAGAGTAGGTTGAAGATTGAAAGTTATTAAACTATGTGATTATTCTGTAAATAATGCAACTCAAAAAAATGTAAGCAATATACAAGGCGCGATTTACCTCCGGAGAGATCTAAGCCGAGCTTTTCTTCCAATTTTAATCGGGCATCTCTTTAATTTTTCCTACGAATTGGTGCGACCGGGCCAACATATTTTATGCAGAATCCGAACGGCAGCTGCAAGGCAGACACATTTAGTGCCAGAAATAAACTTTGAGTTTTTGTCACTGCTAAAGGGCGACCGTATATAGAAAACCTTTTTTATTATTGAAAACGCTTTTTTTTTAATATTTGATAAAGCTTTGAAAGGTACGTGAACACAGGACCTTTAATGTGAAAGGCAATCAACCAAATTTCAAATATAAGTTGGTAGGTCTATTCCTAATAACAAAATACAGACAAGGAGCGTGGCACCGCTATAAATCCATTTCCATAAAATAAAGCCCAATATTCGCGTCGTTTTTTTGCAAGATGTTGCAGAACGGTATATAATATATTCTGCAGGCTGCCATATTACTGCATCGTCTCTCAGGCGAAAGTTATAGCCGTGAAGAAAGCATCGGAAATTGTGCATGAAGCATGCTTAAGCTCCAGTCGCGTCAATATATATATTGAAATGGGGCGATGGTTAAGGCAGTAATCTCACCCATTATTTCCCCAGGAAGTGTCTTGGAATGCAAAGAAGCATTGGAAAATCTTCGCTCAGGCCGAATCATACATCTCTGCTGCAGTCCCGGTTAGAAAGGAATAGAATGCAACAAAAGGGCCGATGAGCTTGCAAAAGAGGGTGCACCACTCACTGAATTTGGCGGTATGAATCATCAAAAAGGAAATGCTAGACTGAAGCGTTGCGCAACAAAGTTTTTAAGATCGTGCAAATCCTAATATATATGACTCACAAAGTGGTTCATATTTATAAAGAGAAAATACTTAATTTCCATGATGGACATACTAACTGGACACTGCATTCTGGTCTCACATACTTATAAGCAAGGTTTCGTCAGTTACAGCAGATGTGGGTCCAAAAAACCCCCAAGTATTTTCCATGAGGACAGAATTATTGTATAACATAAGTCCTAGCACCTATCTAGGGTTCTTTCGTTTGATTATCAAACAAATTTCCGTAATTCTATGGACACATTCAGAATACGTGAGGTCTTTATTGACCAGCCAGTTCAACCTTATCCAACCTATGGTGTCTATTTTCGGGTGTGGCAAAACACAAAACAGTGTTTGATTTTGGGGATTTTTTCCTTGAGGATTATGTATTTGGGAATCAGTTTTTAGCTGGAAATTTTGTTTTAAAGAGTATGTGTGACGTTACTTTATTTATTTGCATCACAGGGATCCACGAAGATACAATATCAGATCGCATGCAATAAGCCCTTTGCATCATAGAGACGTGGTGCGATACCAAAGGATTGTCTATAAATCCTAACAAAACTGTTATAGTGCCTTTCACCCGGAGAAGGAGAGTCTCCATCCCAGAACCATCCCTGGGTGGTACAAAAATACAACTCTCAATGGAGGCTAAATATCTAGGGGTCAAATTGGATAGAACCCTAACGTGGAATGCTCATTTGGATGCTATCCTAAACAAGGCAACACGAGTTTTCTTCGCCTGTACTAGTCTCTACGGCAAAACATGGGGTTTGTCCAAAAATGGTATATCGGACATCTAATACTGTCGTAAGGCCAGTTTGGTTAAGGTCTAGTTTGGTGGCAGAAGGTAACGGCTAAACTAAGCAAACTGCATCGATTAGTTTGCGTTGGCATAACGGGTGCGATGAGAACCGCCCTTGCTGACGCACTTAGTCCATTCCCAATTCTGATAGAGAAAGAGGCAACACTAGGTGCACTAAGACTTCCAAGTATTTCTGAGTTGAAGGAAAGAAATGTGATAGGGCAAATGAAAGTAATAAGAAAATTCCTAGGAAATCCCTCATTACTACAGCGTGACGTAATCTCCCGTAATCTCAGAATCTCACGGAACTTTGAAGTGTCCATTGTGGATAGGACCCACTGGGAAATATAGAATCCTTATAATGGCTCTAACGCAGAGGTCTGGTACACGGATGAATCGAAATTCTATGACGGAAGAACGGTAGCTGGCATATATGGGCCAAACTTCAAAAAATCGATACCAATGGGATGTTACCCCACCATATTTCAGGCAGAAATTCAGGCAATAGAGGTCTGTGGTATAGAATGTCTGCGGAGAGGCTCAACATCGAAGAACATCTACATTATGTCGGACAGCCAGGCAGCACTGCGTGTCTTGCAATCCTACATAGTTACATCTCAGCTGGTGGATGAATGCACTGAAATCCTTAATGCCCTGGAAGTCAAAAACAAGGTTTTTTTGGGATGGATTCCCGGACATTAGGGACATGAAGGTAATGAACATACAGATTACCTAGCAAAGCAGGGTGCTACATCAGCATTCTATGGTCCAGAGCCCTTTTGTGGACTTACAAAAGCACACACCAGGGAAACTATGAGTAACTGGGAAACTAAACATTTCAGACGTCACTGGATTGATTGCCCAGGGCAAAGGCAGGCCAAACTGTTTAAACTTCCGGCAACGAAAGTATCAGCGAAACTCATTAAACTAAGCAGGGCGGACCTAAGAACTCTTACTGGGTACTACACGGTACACTACGGTCTACGATATCACCTAAGTAAATTAAATCTATCTGATACCCAAATTTGTCGTTTCTGTGAGCTGGATGATGAAACGCCGGTTCACATTCTCGAATGCGTCGCTCTAGCTAGGCAGAGGCTATCCCATCTAGGTGGTGGGACTCTTAATCCCTATGCGATATGGAGTAAAAAGCCTGAAGAGGTACTTAGATACATCAAGAGCCTCCAGATACAAAATTAGGCTGAAAGGTCTTGCACAGTAGATCTGCACAAAGGTCGCAGTGCTTCCAGACCTATTGATAATAATAATGTGTGACGCAACTATGGTATTTATCGTGTGCCTTTTCAAGCATACAATAATGTTTGGCAATATTGTGTAGATTTCTACGACCCTCATAGCCCACAATGTGATTTTTTTTTGTGGGTTGAAACACACATGCCTATGAGTATACACAGAAGCAACCTAACACTCACACTTCACTGGCAAAATTTGAATATTTAAACTTGCCACAGCCGCATTCGCAGCCACCATAAAGCTATAGAGCTGCAACGGTTCAAACAGCCGCAGCAGCTTGCAATCTTCGCAATTCACAAATATATAGATAAGCAAAAAAATCAAAGTTTCCCTGGAAAAAATTGTGTAAGTATTATATAAAATGCCTAATTTAGTAGTAATCTCAGTAAAAAGTATTTGAGATAAAATTCATAGGAGATTTTAGGACATAATGGCAGCATAAAGGAATGCTTCAATATTATATTTTTATATACCTTCTTCTTCTATACGTTGTGGCTGAACTCCTCCTAGACGACTGAACCGATTTTGCTGAAAATTTCTGTATATAAGCAAAGGGATTTGAGGCTGCTATGAAGAGTTTGGTCCGTTTTCTTTCTTATGTTTGCAGAAGGTGAAGCTGGGGCCGACTTATTCCAAAAAAAGCATGTACTGGGATTTACTTGAAATTGTATACAAGGGTAATTCCTAGACTAACATATCATTAGAAGAACTTTTTTCCCGGCAAGTATACAAGGGACTCGGTACATGGATACCTTTTTGATCAAATTAATAGTTGAGAAACTTTTCATTCATTTTGAGCCGACTTGTTTTACTAAATCGTAATGACGAAGCAATTTTATTGAGATTTGCCTAGATTATTATTTAAGAAACTTTTCCTTCCGGGAAGTGGGCAAATAAAAAAAACACTATAAATGCGCCGATTTTCATTGAATTTGGAACAGGGGTTGCTCCAAATGCTTAGTATTTGGGACTCCATTTTTTGAAAATAAAAAGGGGAAAGCGGGGCTTATACGAAAAGCCATAGGTAGAAAAAGAAAATAAGGGAAAGGAGTTGGAATCGGCGAAATGGGAGAAACAGGAAGAACAGAGGGGGGGTTAGGTAGAGAAAATAATGCGGTAGTAGGAAATAGATAACACAATGGAGAAAGTAGGTGAAGAAGAGAGGAAAATCAAAGAAGTGAAAGCTGTGATATACCAAGCATAGGCGGGGACTAAACATTTAGAGAAGAAGGAAGAGGCAAGAAGATGAAAAAAAGCTGCAATGAAGTACGAAAATTTTGTTGCTGTAACTATATTTGTTTCATAAAAGTTCGTAGCAGTTTATGAAAACAGTGATATTGGAAACGACCAGTCAGGTGAGCCAAGTACTCCATATTTCGTATAGAGATTCCATCTTGGTATGAGTAAATTAAGGTGAGGAAGGTAAGGGAAATGCGAGTAGGTTTCGGATTGGGATTGGTTGTGGGAATGGCTTCGGGTGTGGCAGCGAGATAAATGCAATTAACGGTGGATAAAAATACGAAGAAAATTAAAGATATACTAAAAGAGAATGTGATAGAAAATGCAAAGGGGAGGCGTGGCCCACTTCGTAAATGTAGGATAGCAAATTTACAGGCTGAACAAAGTATTTGGGGTACTCTAGCTTTGATATATTTGAAGAACAGAAACTGTATGTAAATATTCATAAGTGCAAAATAATATCGATAAGAGAGAAAGACCAGTTCTAGTACTAAGCTAGATGAATCGGATTTTTTATAGGCTACATACGGCATAGCTACGCACATATATGTAAAATAATTGGGTCTTTGCGCTACATTTGTGGAGTTATTTAAAATAAAAAAATGCAAAGAAATATTTTTTGCTCGCATACTCGCTCTTCTTTGTATTAATGTGTAGCACTTTTTCATAGGCATTTCGCTATTCGTTGTGTCCTTCCACCAGAACAAATGTTTGACCATTACAACGAAAAATGCGCATTTTGCATTAAATCACTTGCAATTAATTAATTTGTTCGTTTTTTTTAATTAATCTAGTTTTTGTTAGCGTAATAATGCAGTTCTCTCATTTTTTCAAAAGTGCACTCGAATTTGAAGGGCAAGATATAATAGAAAACAAGTAAAGGTGTGTAACCGAACATTATATACTCAGCGTGAGCCTCAATTGTAAATAAAAATAAATGTAAGGCGCGATAACCTCCGAAGAGATCTAAGGCCGAGCTTCTCTTCCAATTTGCGTCGTGCTCCTCTTGATTTTTCCCTACAAATTGGCCGGACGGGACCTACATGTTTTATGCCGACTCCGAACGGCATCTGCAAGGCAGATGAGTTTTCACTGAGAGCTTTTCATGGCAGAAATACAATCGGAGCGCTTGCCAGACACTGCCGAGGGGCGAACCCGCTTAGAAAAATTTTCTTCTAATTGAAAAATCTTATTTCTAAAATTTTGATGTTGCTTTGCCAGGGAGTTGAACACAGGGCATACGGTGTGATAGGCGGAGCTATCATCAGACCACGGTGGCCGCCGAGCCTCAATTGTACATTTCTTAAAAAAAAAAAAAAAAAAAAAAAAAAAAAAAAAATTGTACATTTCTTAAAATCACCAATTTGCTCTTAAAATAAAATTTGATAAGTCAAATATAATTAATTCAAAACTATTTTTTGCTAAGTTATGAATTATTATTCTACTTTACGACCCTTTTAAATTTGTTTTATATAAAAGTGGACGTGGTCTTTAACCGATCTCGTCCTTCTTTCCTAGAAAAGTTTCCTGCTATAAGGAAAATATGTGTACCCAATTTTGTTACCATATGCAAATTTTTCTTCAAGTTATGGCTCCCGAAACATAGAAAATTGCTTAGTCATAAAAGGGGCGGTGCCACGCCAATTTTTTAAAATTTGAAGTTTTTCCTATTTATCGTTATAAATCCAATTGGAAAATGAAATGCGATTCATATAAAGCTCTTTTTTGCAACGACATAGCTTATTTTATTCGTCCACGACCCTTTTAAAAATCTTTTATATAAAAGTGGGCATGATCTTTAACCAATTTAGTTAGCTTTTCTTCAAAGCATTCCTTATAGTAAAGGCAACCTCTCTGCCGAATTTTGTTACGATAGGTTTAACGATTTTTGATTTATGATTAATAATATTTGTAAGATTGATTTTATCACAAGTGGGCCGTGCCACGACCGTTTTAAAAATTTTTTCCAAATTTTTATCAAGAGTCTCAACATCAGCCCACATGTCAAATTTCAACATTCTAGGTGTATTATTTACTAAATAATCAGTTTTTTTTGTGTTTTACAAAAAGTTATATATATAAAAAGTGGGCGTGGTTATCATCCGATTTTGCTCATTTTCAATACCAATCTATTCTGGGTCCAGGTAAGTTCGTGTTCCAAATTTGGTGAAAATATCTCAATATTTACTCCGGTTATCGTGTTAGTGGACAGACGGACAAACGAACAGACGGACGGACGGACATGGGTCAATCAAATTTTTTTCGACACTGATGATTTTGATATATGGAAGTCTATATCTATCTCGATTCCTTTATACCTGTACAACCAACCGTTATCCAATCAAAATTAGTATAAAAAAGTAAGGAAGGCTAAGTTCGGGTGTAACCGAACATTACATACTCAGCTGAGAGCTATGGAGACAAAATAAGGGAAAACACCATGTAGGAAAATGAACCTAGGGTAACCCTGGAATGTGCTTATATGTTATGTGTATCAAATTGAAGGAGTTAAACAGTATTTTAAGAGGGAGTGTACCACAGTTCTATACGTGGACGCCATTTAGGGATATCGCCATAAAGGTGGACCAGGGGTGACTCTAGACTTTTTTTCTACGATATGGGTATCAAATAAAAGGTGTTAATGAGTATTTTAAAAGGGAGTGGACCTTAGTTCTATAGGTGGACGCCTTTTCGAGATATCGTTATAAAGGTGGACCAGGGTTGACTCTAGAATGCGTTTGTACGATATGGGTATGAAATTAAAGTTATTAATGAGGGTTTTAAAAGGTAGTGGTGGTATTTGTATATGCGAAGGCGAGATATCGACCAAAATGTGGACCAGGGTGACCCAGAACATCATCTGTCGGGTACCGCTAAGTTTTCCAGCCATGATTCCAAGGGCTTTTGATTTCGCCCTGCAGAACTTTTTCATTTCCTTCTACTTAATATGGTAAGTGTCACACCCATTTTACAAAGTTATTTTCTAAAGTTGCGGCCACCGTGGTGTGATGGTAGCGTGCTCCGCCTATCACACCGTATGCCCCGGGTTCAACTCCCGGGCAAAGCAACATCAAAATTTTAGAAATAAGATTTTTCAATTAGAAGAAAATTTTTCTAAGCGGGGTCGCCCCTCGGCAGTGTCTGGCAAGCGCTCCGATTGTATTTCTGCCATGAAAAGCTCTCAGTGAAAACTCATCTGCCTTGCAGATGCCGTTCGGAGTCGGCATAAAACATGTAGGTCCCGTCCGGCCAATTTGTAGGGAAAAATCAAGAGGAACACGACGCAACTTGGAAGAGAAGCTCGGCCTTAGATCTCTTCGGAGGTTATCGCGCCTTACATTTATTTTATTTTTATTATTTATTTTCTAAAGTTATATTTTGCATCAATAAACCAATCCAATTACCATGTTTCATCCCATTTTTCTTATTTGCTATAGAATTATGGCATTGTTTTCATTTTTCGTAATTTTCGAAATCGAAAAGGTGGGCGTGGTCATAGTCGGATTTCGGCCATTTTTTTATACCAATACAAAGTGAGTTCAGATAAGTACGTGAACTGAGTTTAGTAAATATATATAGATTTTTGCTCAAGTTATCGTGTTAAGGGCCGATCGGACAGACGGTCAACTGTGTATAAAAACTGGCGTGGATTCAACCGATTTTGCCCTTTTTCAGAATATAAGCCTAGAATCTAAGCGTCTACCAAATTTTACAAGGATTGGTAACTTTTTGTTGGACTTATGGCATTAAAAGTATCTAGACAAATTAAATGAAAAAGGGCGGGGCCACAACCAATTTGAAATTTTTTTTATTTTTGTATTTTGTTGCACCATATCATTACTGGAGTTGAATGCTGACATAATTTACTTATATACTGTAAAGATATTAAATCTTTTGTCAAAATTTGACTTTAAAAAATTGTTTTTAAGCGGGCGTAGTCGTTCTCCGATTTTGCTAATTCTTATTAAGAATACATATCGTAATAGGAGTAACGTTCCTTTTAAATTTTAATTTACCTTCTTTTAAAAGTGGGCGTTGCAACGCCCATTGTCTAAAATTTTAATAATTTTCTATTCTGCGTCATAAGTTCAACTCACCTACCAAGTTTCATCGCTTTATCCGTCTTTGGTAATGAATTATCGCACTTTTTCGATTTTTCGAAATTTTCGATATCGAAAAAGTGGGCGCGGTTATAGTCAGATTTCGTTCATTTAAATAGCGATCTGAGATGAGTTCCCAGGAACCAACATACCAAATTTCATCAAGATACCCAAAAATTTACTCAAGTTACCGTGTTAACGGGCGGACGGACGGACATGACTCAATCAAATTTTTTTTCGATACTGATGATTTTGATATATGGAAGTCTCTATCTATCTCGATTCCTTTATATCTGTACAACCAACCGTTATACAATCAAAGTTATTATACTCTGTGAGCTCTGCTAAACTGAGTATAAAAACAAGCGGCGTTTCACAACGGAACTAACAAATGTGTCTGACTGTTGGTTGCAATTTTTCGTGTCGATTTGTTTGCATGTAAATGTGTATGTATGTATGTTGACATGGTATATATTTTTTTCGGATGATGCTTTCAACCGCCATGACAGTGGCTCTAATTTAATGAAGTGGCATTTTAGTTGACGGTTCGTTGGTTGGTTATCAACTCAATTTAAATATTCATCCGACCGAATTATTTTGTAAGCAATGTTATGCGCGTGACTCTGTGACAAAGCGCTTTTGACAAGGACTCTACAAAGCAAGTAATGGATTGCACTATTGAGCCGAAATTAAAATAGAGAAAGATTTTTTTGTATGATATCATCCATTTAATATATTCAGTTTTGGTAACTTTTCAGTTTCGGATTAAACATATTTCACTTTTCGGGCATCGGCTGTTATTATAACTAGACTAGATAAGGCCGAACTGGCCGCTCTATTTAGACCTCAAATATACTGAATTTTTCTTTCGTGCTACCAGAATAAGTTTAACAACCAATCGGAAGAACCTCAATTAGGTGCCAGGATTTGTGTTTATTGTAGTACAGCTCCTTCCTCTTGCCAAATACTAGACGTTTTCAGAACTTTTTTTAATTAATGCCTCGATATCTGGAAACTCTGCCGCCCTTTGTAGCTGGAGCCTTAACGTCGCGAGCGCAGGATACGAAAATACAATTTGTTCAACCGTTTCTTCCTACAACTAGTACTTCCTATATTTGTTGATGACGCCTACGTTATCAGCTTGTGCCTCCGAAATGGGGTGTCCAGTTAGTATGCCTTTCATAAGCCTAAAATCTTCTCTCCTTAGAGATATGCATGACTTTGTGGGTCTAACTTCAATCAACTTCTATATATTTTTGATTTTTTCCAAACTTAATGGGACGTCTATCGTACATTTATCGGTTACTGCACCCCCCTTTGCCAGCTCATTGGTCTTTTCTTATTCTACTATTCCTTTATGATCGGAAACCCAGTAAAGATGTATGCTCCGGTCTTGGCAAAGTCGCTCCAAAACTTTTTTGCATTTCTGGACTAGATTCGGATGTGAAATTATAGGCTTGATCGCCTTGACTATCAATATATAAATTAACACGACTGCAGCTTAAGCAAAATTTCTCCTGCCTTCTTCAAGATCACAATTTACGCCTGAGAGATACTGCAGTAATATGGCAGCCTAAAGCATCTACGTTTTTCTGTATCGACTCAGGTAATAGCACATCCGACCCATTGCGTTAATGTTGAACCATCTATATAGACGTATATATTATGTTGTGGCAGTTACCCAATCCTGCCGCTCTTTTGCGTCCCAAGATCTTTTTGGAAGCTCAGTCATAGAACCATGTAGTCCATTCGCCCTAATCTCACAATATTGATATGGACATACGATCTGCATTTAAGTAGCCCCGAGGCTCTAAGCCTTGCTGCAGTTACTAGCGCTAAATTTTGACAATTATTTCAGCAGGTAGGATGTGCATAATGGCATGCAATGCTGCTGTCGGGGTTGAATTTTGTCTAATATGCAGCCGCCAGTATGTCTTAAGTACAGAGCTCTAATCAACACTCAAGTCCCTCGAAGGCAGTGCCTAGGGCATAAGCCGAAAAATTCTGCTAGATTCCTCTTAAACAAACTGGCCTCTCGCTTGTTTGTTACTCGTCTCCGATATGGCCGCGAGCTTAAAAAAAACACACTGGAGGAAGCTGCAGACCTCTCATATGTCTATGATTAAAACTACCACGGTTTGTCTTTTTATGTTACCAGAATATCTACACAGTGAGGAGGGAACGCATCCCATAAAGAGGAAAAGAGAAATGCTTAGCAAACAGTTACAGCTTAATATGCAGAAACTTGGGTATCCTAAAAGACATCTATTTGAAAAGGCCCTGTCTCATAGGGTGAGTTAAAATATTATCTCCGTAAGTACAACTAAGAAATCCAGTACAAAAGAACTCAACTGTTTAAACCAAATGACCTTTAACCGGCCTTTAGCCTTATCTAAGGAGATTCGGAAATTCGCATGACAGTAAATGCCCGGTGAAACCCAAAACTTGCAGTTGCAGAAAGTAGACTTCCCAGGAAGGCGCGCTTCGCCCTGGCAAAACTTCGATCCTGATACTGATTTAGGTAAAACTCTTAGTTATCATAAAGTTTCAAGACAAACCAAAATCACATTCGATTGTTCCCTGTGTTAGCCGGAATTGGACTAACCAGTCACGACGGGTTACATCAAATTTGATGAGGAAAGGCACTTGTGAGCTATAATTCTGATATAACAGTGGAGGTGAATTTTTGTACATATAGAAATCAAACGAAAAAATTACTATGGATAAGTAATATATTCACAAATTTTATCTTAATCTCCTTGCCGGAATAAAACCGTACTCTATAAGTCTTTTATGACAGAATATAATTATTTGATTTAGCGCATTGCGACCTGTAGGTCTTTTGTGCCCCCTTCTCTTCACAGTACCTCGTCTAAGCCGAGCACCCACAGCAAACTGAACAGGATGTCTGGTTTCATGGAGTATATATGTGTACCTTCCATCTTGCAAGATCCGTAAACTGTTTGTCTTCTTCTTGCAGCATTATCGCAGTCGAGAAGGAGGTGCTGGGCAGTCTCATCCGCATTGTTGGGAAAATTATAGATTCTTCTGCCACAGATTTCCAATTGGTGAGTGTGAAATTTGAGCCTGCATTGACCTGTAAGCTTTCTTTGTTTTCTTATAGTAGCTCTATAACTCTTGTTTCTGCATACTCGTAACTTTGACTGTTGTAGTCGTGCGATGTGGTTCCAGTGCTGGTCGCTCAGATAAGTTTTTTCATTGTGAGCTCATACTTTATTGTGTAAATTATTTTTGCTATATAGGGATCTTATCTGGTGGGCCTTTAAGCACTTGCGTTTTTGCCTAGGTTGTCTACTTTATCCTTACCTTCCATCCATCTGTGATCGGGAACCCAGGTCAACCTAATATTGTTACTGGTTGCTAGGCGATTCAGTTTCTCCACCCATTCAAAAACTAGTGATTATTTTATCACAGTCGAGAATATTGCATTGAGAGCTGCCTTACTATCGCTGAGTATCTAGATGCTGTTGTTTCAGTGTCTATATTACGAACATATTTCTGCACACAGATTTAAGGCGAATAAATCGGTCTGAAAACTGGACGAAAACCTCCAAATGGGTATGAACATTTTTTTCTGGCTCCAAGCATTCCTGCTTGAATGCCCTCTGGTGATTTCCAGCCATCTGTGTACCGTGCACATGGTCGTCCAGAAACCTTTAACTTAAGAGGTATTCCATGTAACGATTTCTCCGAACATTATTTGTAATCTTCTTTCCAGTTTTATGATTCTGGCAAATATCGTATCTATTCTCTTTTGGGTCCCCAAAGGAAAACAAGTCTACTCAGAGCGTGTGTCATAAGTGAACTCTATTTGAAACCACAGCCACCGCGATGCTCCTACAAGGAGGCCATCCCAGGACAGGAGGTGAGACCTGAGTACAAAGCATCGTTTGATGCAGTGCACCAGGTCACACTGGCTTCTCCTGCTCCCGCGGTAGCAGTTTTTTATAAAGACCTTGCCTAGGGTCCCACAGGGTGATACTCGCGTCCACCCTGCTACCTTTCGAGTAAAACAACTTACTCATGGATTGGGTACCCATGATACTATGGTCGCCTTTTACGACCGGTATACCTACAGTGGGCATATTCTAACCCCTAACCCACAGGGGGAGGATATTGGATGAGTGGAAATAGTAGATACCTTTAGTCTACCCATGTTTCCGGACTGAATTACCTTGCCCATATTTGCACACTTCTTTAGATTTATTCGCCAAGATATGCCGTGCTATTTTTTCTACTACAATATGTGGCGGATTCAGCTCGAGCAGTACCACAATCTACTTGCTACAATTATGCTTCTTCTGCATTGTAATTAAGGTCGCCGGAGATGCTCACGCAACCACACCATACACTTTGACCGGTCTGACTTTCCGTCTTAGGATCCATAGATTGTTTGATATTCATCTGCACATCATTATCGTTGTTGTACATTCGGGTATTATACTATGTAGGTACATGTTTAATCTTGAATAGCTTACTGTAGATAGTGATCTCAGAATACTTGACCTCAGTCCCTGTATCAAACTGTGTTTCATCCAGTGTGACTTCTATCATTCCACGAAGGGATCTCCGTTTTGTTAAGTAATAAAGTTGTAGGAGTTCGTCCGGAACTAGGCTTCAAAGTACAGTTTACCTTCCTGAGATTTTGATTTGAAGTGAAGTTTTGGATATCCTCATACGCAGTCTATCCACATTCTTGTTAGTGTCCCTTTTTTTGTTAGACGTAGGGGTAGCGTACTATCCTTATGTGGCCCAATTAAACCAGCTAATCATTTGTCCGCACACCGTATCAAAAAGGAGTACTCTGTCCCTTAAATCGCTACCATTTACTCTGAGATGGTAAGCAGGAGTGCCAAAGTTTCACGGTGTTAAAAGCATTTCTAATATCCAAATTATCAGTGCACAGAGCTCCCTTTTACTTTGGCTTCCAGTTATGGCTCCGCGGGCTATATTGACAACTGCTTGTATTGCATCTATCGTGGATCTCGATTTTCGAAATACAAACTGAGTATTTGAAAAGCCACCGGGGCTTTCCAGGGTCTGCTGCAGACGCTCATTTAAAATACGTTCGGGAATATTTCCTATTGAATGCAACATACAAACTGGCCTGCATGAAGATGGCTAGTCGGGCATCTTACCAGGTTTCAGCAAAAGAACCACTCTTTGACTTTTCCATGAGCGGAGGAGACACCTTCTTGTTAGTGTCCCTTATGTCTCTCATCATACCTCCACTAGTGAACACACAGGTCGAGAACAACATCAGATAAGATGACCCTTGAAGTATTCGACAAAATACCCCTATATGAACAGCATTAGGTTCTTGCTGTAAATATTTTATATTGAAATATAACAAACTTTGCGCTTATTCACGTATGAAAATATTTGCACAACTTGCTCTTCAACAATACATATAAGCTTACATATGTACATTCACCTTCAAGCCTTAAAATTTCCCAATTACAGCTGTAGGCGGGAATTGCAAATCGCTTATATTTCCCTTTTGTAAATTGAGTCAAAATATGTACTTGAAATACAATCTAAAAATCGATACAATTGTACCCCCACGCCCCTGTTGTAAATCAACAGCAAGCTCAGCGTTATTTCGTTGTTTCTAAAGCAATTAGCCACACTTGTCAAATATTCGACTACTGACCTAAATAGTGTAGGTGCGTAGTAAATTGAATAAAGAGCACACATACATGTACACATGTTAATATAGAAAGTGTATTTATTGAAATTTTTTCCATTCCAATCGCCCTCTGTATGTAGCATTTGTTATAACGCTTGGTAAGAGAAGATAACATGCAAAAATCAATAGCAACAACTATGCTCAGATTCCTATTAATTTCCGGCATTTTTCAAAATTTTTCACACTGAAATTGCTGAAAATTTATGATTACAAAAACACGAAATTAATACCCAGCATGCATTTTTTGAAATTTTTGATCATAAAATATTCAAATATCATACCCCAAGATGATTAAAATTGTTCAAATTTAAAGGTGTTTTCTATTCGAAAACAAGTAGGGAAGGTTAAGTTCGGGTGTAACCGAACATTACATACTCAGTTGAGAGCTATGGTGACAACATAAGGGAAAATAACCATGTAGGAAAATGAACCGAGGGAAACCGTGGAATGTGTTTTTATGATATGTGTATCAAATGAAAGACATTAAAGAGTATTTTATGAGGGAGCGGGCCATAGTTCTATAGGTGGACGCCATTTAGGGATATCGCCATAAAGGTGGATCAGGGTTGACTCTAGAATTTGTTTGTACAATATGGGTATCAAACGAATGGTGTTAATGAGTATTTTAAAAGGGAGTGGGCCTTAGTTCTATAGGTGGACGCCGTTTCGAAATATCGCCATAAAGGTGGACCAGGGGTGACTCTAGAATGTGTTTGTATGATATGGATATCAAATTAAAGGTATTAATTAGGGTTTTAAAAGGGAGTGGTGGTTGTTGTATTGGTGGTCGCTTTTTCGAGATATCGCCATAAAGGTGGACCAGGGGTGACCCTAAAATTTGTTTGTACAATATGGGTATCAAAAGAAAGGTGTTAATGAGTATTTTAAAAGGGAGTAATCCTTAGTTCCATAGGTGGACGCCGTTTCGAGATATCGCCATAAAGGTGGACCAGGGGTGACTCTAGAATTTGTTTGTATGATATGGGTATCAAATTAAAGGTATTAATTAGGGTTTTAAAAGGGAGTGGTGGTTGTTGTATTGGTGGTCGCATTTTCGAGATATCGCCATAAAGGTGGACCAGGGGTGACCCTAGAATTTGTTTGTACAATATGGGTATCAAAAGAAAAGTGTTAATGAGTATTTTAAAAGGGAGTAATCCTTAGTTCCATAGGTGGACGCCGTTTCGAGATATCGCCATAAAGGTGGACCAGGGGTGACTCTAGAATTTGTTTGTATGATATGGGTATCAAATTAAAGGTATTAATTAGGGTTTTAAAAGGGAGTGGTGGTTGTTGTATTGGTGGTCGCATTTTCGAGATATCGTCATAAAGGTGGACCAGGGGTGACCCTAGAATTTGTTTGTTCAATATGGGTATCAAAAGAAAGGTGTTAATGAGTATTTTAAAAGGGAGTAATCCTTAGTTCTATAGGTGGACGCCGTTTCGAGATATCGCCATAAAGGTGGACCAGGGGTGACCCTAGAATTTGTTTGTACAATATGGGTATCAAAAGAAAAGTGTTAATGAGTATTTTAAAAGGGAGTAATCCTTAGTTCTATAGGTGGACGCCGTTTCGAGATATCGCCATAAAGGTGGACCAGAGGTGACTCTAGACTTTGTTTGTACGATATGGGTATCAAATGAAAGGTGTTAATGAGTATTTTAAAAGGGAGTAATCCTTAGTTCCATAGGTGGACGCCGTTTCGAGATATCGCCATAAAGGTGGACCAGGGGTGACTCTAGACTTTGTTTGTACGATACGGGTATCAAATGAAAGGTGTTAATGAGTATTTTAAAAGGGAGTAATCCTTAGTTCCATAGGTGGACGCCGTTTCGAGATATCGCCATAAAGATGGACCAGGGGTGACCCTAGAATTTGTTTGTACAATATGGGCATCAAACGAAAGGTGTTAATGAGTATTTTAAAAGGGAGTGGGCCTTAGTTCTATAGGTGGACGCCGTTTCGAAATATCGCCATAAAGGTGCACCAGGGGTGACTCTAGAATGTCTTTGTATGATATGGGTATCAAATTAAAGGTATTAATTAGGGTTTTAAAAGGGAGTGGTGGTTGTTGTATAGGTGGTCGCATTTTCGAGATATCGCCATAAAGGTGGACCAGGGGTGACCCTAGAATTTATTTGTACAATATGGGTACCAAAAGAAAGGTGTTAATGAGTATTTTAAAAGGGAGTAATCCTTAGTTCCATAGGTGGACGCCGTTTCGAGATATCGCCATAAAAGTGGAGCAGGGGTGACCCTTGTACGATATGGGTATCAAAAGAAAGCTGTTAATGAGTATTTTAAAAGGGAGTAATTCTTAGTTCAATAAGTAGACGCCGTTTCGAGATACCGCCATAAAGGTGGACCAGGGGTGACTCTAGACTTTGTTTGTACGATATGGGTATCAAATGAAAGGTCCTAATGAGTATTTTAAAAGGGAGGGGGCCTTAGTTCTATAGGTATTCGCCTTTTCGAGATATCCCCATAAAGGTGGACCAGGGGTGACTCTAGAATTTGTTTGTACGATATGGATATCAAATGAAAAGTGTTAATGAGTATTTTTAAAAGGGAGTGGGCCTTAGTTCTATAGGTGTTCGCCTTTTCGAGATATCGCCATAAAGGTGGACCAGGGGTGACTCTAGACTTTATTTGTACGATATGGGTATCAAATGAAAGGTGCTAATGAGTATTTTAAAAGGGAGGGGGCCTTAGTTCTATAGGTGTTCGCCTTTTCGAGATATCGCCATAAATGTGGACCAGGGGTGACTCTAGAATTTGTTTGTACGATATGGATATCAAATAAAAGGTGCTAATGAGTATTTTTAAAAGGGAGTGGGCCTTAGTTCTATAGGTGTTCGCCTTTTCGGGATATCGCCATAAAGGTGGACCAGGGGTGACTCTAGAATGTGTTTATACGATATGGGTATCAAAATAGAAGTATTAATGAGGGTTTTAAAAGGGAGTGGTGGTAGTTGTATATGTGAAGGCGTTTTCCAGATATCGACCAAAATGTGGACCAGGGTGACCCAGAATATCATCTGTTGGATACTGCTAATTTATTTATATATGTAATACCTGCCACGATTTTAAGGGTTTTTTATTTCGCCCTACAGAACATTTTCATTTTCTTCTACTTAATATGGTAGGTTTCACAACCATTTTATAAAGTTTTTTCTAAAGTTATATTTCGCGCCAATAAACCAGTCCAATTACCTCACCATGTTTCATCCCTTTTTTCGTATTTGGTATATAATTATGCCATTTTTTTAATTTTTCGTAATTTTCGATATCGAAAAAGTGGGCGTGGTCATTGTCGGATTTCGTTCATTTTTCATACCAAGATAAAGTGAGTTCAAGTAAGTACGTGAACTAAGTTCATTAAAGATATGTTGATTTTTGTTTAAGTTTTCGTGTTAACCGCCATGCGGAAGGCCAGACGAAGGACTGTGTATAAAAACTGGGCGTAGCATCAACCGATTTCGCCCATTTTCACAGAAAATAGTTAGCATCATAAAATCTATTCCCCTACCTATTTCAAAAGTATTGGTTAATTTTTGTTCGACTTATGGCGTTAAAAGTATCCTAGACAGATTAAATGAAAAAGGGCGGAGCCACGCCCATTTTGAAATTTTCTGTTACTTTTGTATTTTGTTGCACCATATCATTACTGGAGTTGAATGTTGACATAATTTACTTATATACTGTGAAGATATTAAATTTTTGTTAAAATTTTTCTTTAAAAAAAATTTTTTTTTAAGTGGGAGTGGCCCTTCTCCGATTTTGCTAATTTTTATTAGGCGTACATATAGTAATAGGAGTAACGTTCCTGCCAAATTTCATCATGATATCTTCAACGACTGACAAATTACAGCTTGCAAAACTTCTAAATTACCTTCTTTTAAAAGTGGGCGTTGCCACGCCCATTGTCCAAAATTTTACTAGTTTTCTATTCTGCGTCATAAATTCAACTCATCTACCAAGTTTCGTCGCTTTATCTGTCTTTGGTAATGAATTATCGCACTTTTTCGGTTTTTCGAAATTTTCGATATCGAAAAAGTGGGCGTGGTTATAGTCCGATATCGTTCATTTTAAATAGCGATCTGAGATGAGTGCTCATGAACCTACATACCAAATTTCATCAAGATACCTCAAAATTTACTCAAGTTATCGTGTTAACGGACGGACGGACGGACGGACGGACATGGCTCAATCAAATTTTTTTTCGATCCTGATTATTTTGATATATGGAAGTCTATATCTATCTCGATTCCTTTATATATGTACAACCAACCGTTATCCAATCAAACTTAGTATACTCTGTGAGCTCTGCTCAACTGAGTATAATTAATGTATCGTCGCACATAGAGGTATTTGAGCAATCTGGGTGGCCAAAAATCAATTCTTCAAAACGCAGAAAATAAAATTATTTCATAATTCAAATGCCTAGTGTGGACATCCACTCAAAATTGGACCATTCGTGCGTATCTTTCGGCAGTTTTTTACGTTCTTAGAGTATATACATTTTCACTTGATATCTTTACGGGTTTCAGTGAAGTTTAATAAAAACAAGCCATGGATTATGAAACAGGTAAGTGTGTAAAATATTTATGTATTTTAAGATTTATATAAGTCCTTAACGCCTTCGTAATACAATTTTTAAAAAGTGATGTATTGGGGCAAAATTTTTCCCAATTTTTTTTTTTTTTAAGTTTTTTGTTTCAGTGCCCCGCTTTGCCCCGCATTGATTCCAATTTTTTTAGAAAGCCTGTGTTTTGTTAATTTAAATAGTGGAAAGATTGGTCCCGCTTATTCCCGTTTTTTGAAAAAAATTGGTAATTATGAGCGTTGCACATCTCCATAGGGTGAGCAATAAAAAATAGTAAACGTACTCCAATTTAGTTGAAATTCGGCGCGTGATCTTGTTGTAGAATAAAAAGAATATATATGTATGCAATATGGTGATGATTGGTAGCGTGCCACGCCCCCTACTATTGTGGGCGGTTATATTAAAGATGTCTGATTTTAATGAAACTCAGTTTGGACGTTAATCTTACGATTAGAAACGCAATTGTAGAATTTGATCTTGTTTGGTGAATCAATGCGCTGATAACGAATCCTAGATCTATTTGGTCAATGTACCCCAAAGACCGCACTCGATGACTAACATTTTTTTTGTATGTTCTGTATATACTCTATTAAGATTTTTTTTAATTAAGGTTTCTCTAGTCGAGTAATCACCCGTAACGAATTATTCAATCACATGAAAGACCCAGATGCGGAAAGTATTAAAGAGAAATTAAACAGTTTAAACATATACCTTCTAAGTTTCGGACCTTATTCAAAAAAAAGATACAATTGAAACTCGAAAGAGACATACGTCGTTTGAAATCCAAGATGATGATCTGCCTGACATACCCTCTGATGATGAGCCATAAAGAATGATAACTAACCATGCGAGTTGACTTCTGTTACAAATAACAGTGTATCGGAATGTGATACGAGTTTTAGCTTTAGTATTGATTATTTACTAGTCTGGTAATACCGTACACGTAAGCCATGTATATAAATTCACTATTTTTCCGCAGTCTTAAATTTTTTTGATAATTACTTAATAAATTGTGTTAGAATTCTCGATGCCAGGCATATAAAAATAAATGCCAAAAATCAGCGAAGCGTGCGATCTGCTTGTAAGTTGCACATTATTATACTAGAATGAATTATTATACTAGAATGTACGTAGACTTTTTTGGACCACTGTATATATAATAAAATAAAATAAAAAGTTAAATATAAATGAAATCGCCATGAATAATATAATTAAATAATTTAAAGCAAAAAACAAAGATTTTTTAAGAGACTTTGCGGTCCGTAGAATTTTTGAACAACTGTATATATAATAAAGTAAAGTAAATAGTTAAATATAACTGAAATTACCATGAATAACATAGTTAAATAATTTAAAGCAAAAAACAATGATTTTTTAAGAGACTTTGCGTTCCGTAGACTTTTTGAACTACTGTATATATAATAAAGTAAAATAAATAGTTAAATATAACTGAAATTACCATGAATAACATAGTTAAATAATTTAAAGCAAAAAACAATGATTTTTTAAGAGACTTTGCGGTCCGTAGAATTTTTGAACAACTGTATATATAATAAAGTAAAATAAATAGTTAAATATAACTGAAATTACCATGAATAACATAGTTAAATAATTTAAAGCAAAAAACAAAGATTTTTTAAGAGACTTTGCGGTCCGTAGACTTTTTGAACAACTGTATATATAATAAAGTAAAATAAATAGTTAAATATAACTGAAATTACCATGAATAACATAGTTAAATAATTTAAAGCAAAAAACAATGATTTTTTAAGAGACTTTGCGGTCCGTAGAATTTTTGAACAACTGTATATATAATAAAGTAAAATAAATAGTTAAATATAACTGAAATTACCATGAATAACATAGTTAAATAATTTAAAGCAAAAAACAAAGATTTTTTAAGAGACTTTGCGGTCCGTAGAATTTTTGAACACTGTATATATAATAAAGTAAAATAAATAGTTAAATATAACTGAAATTACCATGAATAACATAGTTAAATAATTTAAAGCAAAAAACAAAGATTTTTTAAGAGACTTTGCGGTCCGTAGACTTTTTGAACAACTGTATATATAATAAAGTAAAATAAATAGTTAAATATAACTGAAATTACCATGAATAACATAGTTAAATAATTTAAAGCAAAAAACAATGATTTTTTAAGAGACTTTGCGGTCCGTAGACTTTTTGAACAACTGTATATATAATAAAGTAAAATAAATAGTTAAATATAACTGAAATTACCATGAATAACATAGTTAAATAATTTAAAGCAAAAAACAAAGATTTTTTAAGAGACTTTGCGGTCCGTAGACTTTTTGAACAACTGTATATATAATAAAGTAAAATAAATAGTTAAATATAACTGAAATTACCATGAATAACATAGTTAAATAATTTAAAGCAAAAAACAAAGATTTTTTAAGAGACTTTGCGGTCCGTAGACTTTTTGAACAACTGTATATATAATAAAGTAAAATAAATAGTTAAATATAACTGAAATTACCATGAATAACATAGTTAAATAATTTAAAGCAAAAAACAAAGATTTTTTAAGAGACTTTGCGGTCCGTAGACTTTTTGAACAACTGTATATATAATAAAGTAAAATAAATAGTTAAATATAACTGAAATTACCATGAATAACATAGTTAAATAATTTAAAGCAAAAAACAATGATTTTTTAAGAGACTTTGCGGTCCGTAGACTTTTTGAACAACTGTATATATAATAAAGTAAAATAAATAGTTAAATATAACTGAAATTACCATGAATAACATAGTTAAATAATTTAAAGCAAAAAACAAAGATTTTTTAAGAGACTTTGCGGTCCGTAGACTTTTTGAACAACTGTATATATAATAAAGTAAAATAAATAGTTAAATATAACTGAAATTACCATGAATAACATAGTTAAATAATTTAAAGCAAAAAACAAAGATTTTTTAAGAGACTTTGCGGTCCGTAGACTTTTTGAACAACTGTATATATAATAAAGTAAAATAAATAGTTAAATATAACTGAAATTACCATGAATAACATAGTTAAATAATTTAAAGCAAAAAACAAAGATTTTTTAAGAGACTTTGCGGTCCGTAGACTTTTTGAACAACTGTATATATAATAAAGTAAAATAAATAGTTAAATATAACTGAAATTACCATGAATAACATAGTTAAATAATTTAAAGCAAAAAACAATGATTTTTTAAGAGACTTTGCGGTCCGTAGACTTTTTGAACAACTGTATATATAATAAAGTAAAATAAATAGTTAAATATAACTGAAATTACCATGAATAACATAGTTAAATAATTTAAAGCAAAAAACAAAGATTTTTTAAGAGACTTTGCGGTCCGTAGACTTTTTGAACAACTGTATATATAATAAAGTAAAATAAATAGTTAAATATAACTGAAATTACCATGAATAACATAGTTAAATAATTTAAAGCAAAAAACAAAGATTTTTTAAGAGACTTTGCGGTCCGTAGAATTTTTGAACACTGTATATATAATAAAGTAAAATAAATAGTTAAATATAACTGAAATTACCATGAATAACATAGTTAAATAATTTAAAGCAAAAAACAAAGATTTTTTAAGAGACTTTGCGGTCCGTAGACTTTTTGAACAACTGTATATATAATAAAGTAAAATAAATAGTTAAATATAACTGAAATTACCATGAATAACATAGTTAAATAATTTAAAGCAAAAAACAATGATTTTTTAAGAGACTTTGCGGTCCGTAGACTTTTTGAACAACTGTATATATAATAAAGTAAAATAAATAGTTAAATATAACTGAAATTACCATGAATAACATAGTTAAATAATTTAAAGCAAAAAACAATGATTTTTTAAGAGACTTTGCGGTCCGTAGAATTTTTGAACAACTGTATATATAATAAAGTAAAATAAATAGTTAAATATAACTGAAATTACCATGAATAACATAGTTAAATAATTTAAAGCAAAAAACAAAGATTTTTTAAGAGACTTTGCGGTCCGTAGACTTTTTGAACAACTGTATATATAATAAAGTAAAATAAATAGTTAAATATAACTGAAATTACCATGAATAACATAGTTAAATAATTTAAAGCAAAAAACAATGATTTTTTAAGAGACTTTGCGGTCCGTAGAATTTTTGAACAACTGTATATATAATAAAGTAAAATAAATAGTTAAATATAACTGAAAATTACCATGAATAACATAGTTAAATAATTTAAAGCAAAAAACAAAGATTTTTTAAGAGACTTTGCGGTCCGTAGAATTTTTGAACACTGTATATATAATAAAGTAAAATAAATAGTTAAATATAACTGAAATTACCATGAATAACATAGTTAAATAATTTAAAGCAAAAAACAAAGATTTTTTAAGAGACTTTGCGGTCCGTAGACTTTTTGAACAACTGTATATATAATAAAGTAAAATAAATAGTTAAATATAACTGAAATTACCATGAATAACATAGTTAAATAATTTAAAGCAAAAAACAATGATTTTTTAAGAGACTTTGCGGTCCGTAGACTTTTTGAACAACTGTATATATAATAAAGTAAAATAAATAGTTAAATATAACTGAAATTACCATGAATAACATAGTTAAATAATTTAAAGCAAAAAACAAAGATTTTTTAAGAGACTTTGCGGTCCGTAGACTTTTTGAACAACTGTATATATAATAAAGTAAAATAAATAGTTAAATATAACTGAAATTACCATGAATAACATAGTTAAATAATTTAAAGCAAAAAACAATGATTTTTTAAGAGACTTTGCGGTCCGTAGACTTTTTGAACAACTGTATATATAATAAAGTAAAATAAATAGTTAAATATAACTGAAATTACCATGAATAACATAGTTAAATAATTTAAAGCAAAAAACAATGATTTTTTAAGAGACTTTGCGGTCCGTAGAATTTTTGAACAACTGTATATATAATAAAGTAAAATAAATAGTTAAATATAACTGAAATTACCATGAATAACATAGTTAAATAATTTAAAGCAAAAAACAATGATTTTTTAAGAGACTTTGCGGTCCGTAGAATTTTTGAACAACTGTATATATAATAAAGTAAAATAAATAGTTAAATATAACTGAAATTACCATGAATAACATAGTTAAATAATTTAAAGCAAAAAACAATGATTTTTTAAGAGACTTTGCGGTCCGTAGAATTTTTGAACAACTGTATATATAATAAAGTAAAATAAATAGTTAAATATAACTGAAATTACCATGAATAACATAGTTAAATAATTTAAAGCAAAAAACAATGATTTTTTAAGAGACTTTGCGGTCCGTAGAATTTTTGAACAACTGTATATATAATAAAGTAAAATAAATAGTTAAATATAACTGAAATTACCATGAATAACATAGTTAAATAATTTAAAGCAAAAAACAATGATTTTTTAAGAGACTTTGCGGTCCGTAGACTTTTTGAACAACTGTATATATAATAAAGTAAAATAAATAGTTAAATATAACTGAAATTACCATGAATAACATAGTTAAATAATTTAAAGCAAAAAACAATGATTTTTTAAGAGACTTTGCGGTCCGTAGACTTTTTGAACAACTGTATATATAATAAAGTAAAATAAATAGTTAAATATAACTGAAATTACCATGAATAACATAGTTAAATAATTTAAAGCAAAAAACAATGATTTTTTAAGAGACTTTGCGGTCCGTAGACTTTTTGAACAACTGTATATATAATAAAGTAAAATAAATAGTTAAATATAACTGAAATTACCATGAATAACATAGTTAAATAATTTAAAGCAAAAAACAATGATTTTTTAAGAGACTTTGCGGTCCGTAGAATTTTTGAACAACTGTATATATAATAAAGTAAAATAAATAGTTAAATATAACTGAAATTACCATGAATAACATAGTTAAATAATTTAAAGCAAAAAACAATGATTTTTTAAGAGACTTTGCGGTCCGTAGACTTTTTGAACAACTGTATATATAATAAAGTAAAATAAATAGTTAAATATAACTGAAATTACCATGAATAACATAGTTAAATAATTTAAAGCAAAAAACAATGATTTTTTAAGAGACTTTGCGGTCCGTAGACTTTTTGAACAACTGTATATATAATAAAGTAAAATAAATAGTTAAATATAACTGAAATTACCATGAATAACATAGTTAAATAATTTAAAGCAAAAAACAATGATTTTTTAAGAGACTTTGCGGTCCGTAGAATTTTTGAACAACTGTATATATAATAAAGTAAAATAAATAGTTAAATATAACTGAAATTACCATGAATAACATAGTTAAATAATTTAAAGCAAAAAACAATGATTTTTTAAGAGACTTTGCGGTCCGTAGACTTTTTGAACAACTGTATATATAATAAAGTAAAATAAATAGTTAAATATAACTGAAATTACCATGAATAACATAGTTAAATAATTTAAAGCAAAAAACAATGATTTTTTAAGAGACTTTGCGGTCCGTAGACTTTTTGAACAACTGTATATATAATAAAGTAAAATAAATAGTTAAATATAACTGAAATTACCATGAATAACATAGTTAAATAATTTAAAGCAAAAAACAATGATTTTTTAAGAGACTTTGCGGTCCGTAGACTTTTTGAACAACTGTATATATAATAAAGTAAAATAAATAGTTAAATATAACTGAAATTACCATGAATAACATAGTTAAATAATTTAAAGCAAAAAACAATGATTTTTTAAGAGACTTTGCGGTCCGTAGACTTTTTGAACAACTGTATATATAATAAAGTAAAATAAATAGTTAAATATAACTGAAATTACCATGAATAACATAGTTAAATAATTTAAAGCAAAAAACAATGATTTTTTAAGAGACTTTGCGGTCCGTAGAATTTTTGAACAACTGTATATATAATAAAGTAAAATAAATAGTTAAATATAACTGAAATTACCATGAATAACATAGTTAAATAATTTAAAGCAAAAAACAATGATTTTTTAAGAGACTTTGCGGTCCGTAGAATTTTTGAACAACTGTATATATAATAAAGTAAAATAAATAGTTAAATATAACTGAAATTACCATGAATAACATAGTTAAATAATTTAAAGCAAAAAACAATGATTTTTTAAGAGACTTTGCGGTCCGTAGAATTTTTGAACAACTGTATATATAATAAAGTAAAATAAATAGTTAAATATAACTGAAATTACCATGAGTAACATAGTTAAATAATTTAAAGCAAAAAACAATGATTTTTTAAGAGACTTTGCGGTCCGTAGAATTTTTGAACAACTGTATATATAATAAAGTAAAATAAATAGTTAAATATAACTGAAATTACCATGAATAACATAGTTAAATAATTTAAAGCAAAAAACAAAGATTTTTTAAGAGACTTTGCGGTTGGTAGAATTTTTGAACACTGTATATATAATAAAGTAAAATAAATAGTTAAATATAACTGAAATTACCATGAATAACATAGTTAAATAATTTAAAGCAAAAAACAATGATTTTTTAAGAGACTTTGCGGTCCGTAGACTTTTTGAACAACTGTATATATAATAAAGTAAAATAAATAGTTAAATATAACTGAAATTACCATGAATAACATAGTTAAATAATTTAAAGCAAAAAACAAAGATTTTTTAAGAGACTTTGCGGTTGGTAGAATTTTTGAACACTGTATATATAATAAAGTAAAATAAATAGTTAAATATAACTGAAATTACCATGAATAACATAGTTAAATAATTTAAAGCAAAAAACAATGATTTTTTAAGAGACTTTGCGGTCCGTAGAATTTTTGAACAACTGTATATATAATAAAGTAAAATAAATAGTTAAATATAACTGAAATTACCATGAATAACATAGTTAAATAATTTAAAGCAAAAAACAAAGATTTTTTAAGAGACTTTGCGGTTGGTAGAATTTTTGAACACTGTATATATAATAAAGTAAAATAAATAGTTAAATATAACTGAAATTACCATGAATAACATAGTTAAATAATTTAAAGCAAAAAACAATGATTTTTTAAGAGACTTTGCGGTCCGTAGAATTTTTGAACAACTGTATATATAATAAAGTAAAATAAATAGTTAAATATAACTGAAATTACCATGAATAACATAGTTAAATAATTTAAAGCAAAAAACAATGATTTTTTAAGAGACTTTGCGGTCCGTAGACTTTTTGAACAACTGTATATATAATAAAGTAAAATAAATAGTTAAATATAACTGAAATTACCATGAATAACATAGTTAAATAATTTAAAGCAAAAAACAATGATTTTTTAAGAGACTTTGCGGTCCGTAGACTTTTTGAACAACTGTATATATAATAAAGTAAAATAAATAGTTAAATATAACTGAAATTACCATGAATAACATAGTTAAATAATTTACAGCAAAAAACAATGATTTTTTAAGAGACTTTGCGGTCCGTAGAATTTTTGAAAAACTGTATATATAATAAAGTAAAATAAATAGTTAAATATAACTGAAATTACCATGAATAACATAGTTAAATAATTTAAAGCAAAAAACAATGATTTTTTAAGAGACTTTGCGGTCCGTAGACTTTTTGAACAACTGTATATATAATAAAATAAAATAAATAGTTAAATATAATTGAAATTACCACGAATAACATAGTTAAATAATTTAAAGCAAAAAACAATGATTTTTTAAGAAACTTTGCGGTTCGTAGACTTTTTTGGACCATTGTATATATAATAAAATAAAATAAATAGTTAAATATAACTCCAATCACCATGAGTAACATAACTAAACTATTTAAAGCCAAAAAATAATTTTGGCCACCCAGATTGCGCAAATACCTCTATGTGCGTCGGGAGAAAAATGTACCATAAATGTGATTATTCTTGAATAATGATTTTTGGTTCATGTTTCGAAACATAGTAAAATAGAACTTTAATTGTTTTAGAGTAATATTTGGCCGCTTTTCACGGTCATTTTCTGATCATATTCGTGAACATATTTCAATCGTTTTGGTTGAGACTTTTGAATCATTTTTGAATGCGATTATCATGCATTTATTCTTCATATCTCATACAAAATAAGATACTAAACGATAATCATATTTCATCAGGGGAAGAAAGCATGCGGAAGTGAGCTATTTGAACCAAAGGTAATTCTCAAACAAACTTGACCGATATAAACCTGCAACTACAACATCCAACATCAGTTATGATTGTCAATATCTTAAAAAATGATAAGGTACGGGATATTGAAGCCGTATTCAGGTATGCCAAAAGAGTTTCACTTACCTGGAGTTCAAATAGCTCACAAACTTTGTATTGCCCAAACATTATGTATTTTCTTGGAAGCCGAAGGCGGAGAAATGATTGGGAACATCTTCGGCTACGAGCAGCATTTACAATATTTTTTATATAAATAAAAAAATTTTTATATATTTTTTCTAACTTCATGATTGAAAAATGTGTGGACGTGAAAAAATAAGATTTTCAATGAAAAGTAAAATTTTAACAAGTGTAAAATTTATTGTTCAGTCAACAAAGACAGTCGGAAAAGATTCAGAAAGCTGATTAAAGAATGATTAACAATTTTTTATCACCTAAAGTAAACACATTTGATTCATATATGATTCCAAAATGTGATTTAAAAACAATACAGTTTTTGATCATCAAAAGTATTCATATTTGGTTATTTTTTTGTTCACTTGTGTGATAACTCATTATTTAGCCAGAAAGAGTAACCAAATTTTACTGATATGTAGGGAAATTCAAAATTGAATCACCTAGATGCTGAGTGGGTAAATATGTAGAATGTGCGTGTATATATGTATGTATATATCTTCGATCGAAAGCTACCTTGCAGCTCAATATTTCTACTGTAGCAATAACTTAGTGGCCATGACTAGATAAAATATTGCATTTTAAATGAAAAGTGAGTATAAAAGTGTGTGTGCGCATGTTTTGTAGAATATCAAAAGTGCAATATTAGTTAACCAATGCATGCATTAAAGTAGCAGTGTCGTTAGTATTGGCGGTTAGCTGTTGTAGTATTGCTTAACGATAGCCACAGGGAGAAATTCATTTTAAAGCACCTTTATTTACTTACCGAACATTCATATAAACCCAAGAAAAAATGTTGCAGCTTATACTATACCATTTACTTTAATAAAATTTATCATTATGATCAGACAAATATATAAAAGCGTGTGCCGCGTCAAATTTCTATTGATAGTCAACCGCTCATATCTTTACAAATGATATTTTCATATATGTATAAGTAAGACCAACAGGTTATGCTACGCATCACATTCATGCGCCTAACTTATAACTGCCAAATATTTCGCATTCTATTTAGTGTCTCATCATTACAAGGACTATTTCCTGACAATTTTTTACAGTCTAACTCCTCAATACATAATCTTTGCAAAGACTGTACGCAACCCAGCGCCACGTATGCTGGTCCCTCCTCGAACTCCAAAGTATTTTTATGTCACTTCTACCAGACTGTATTTAATATTTGTTCCAAATATGGACCAAGTCGGACCACAAATACCAGTTTTTTGAATATATCGACCCTTGCTGCACCTAGCGGGAATTTTTTCATAAAGCGTTCTATATTTCTTTATGCAACATGTGTTCCAAATTTGAGCTAAATCGGACCACAAATTCGAGTTTTTTGAATATCTCGATCCTTGCGCCACCTAACGGAGCGTTTTCTTCTTTTTATTGCATTGTCATCGGGTTCTGAACTATATTCCAAGCTTATCGGGAATTTACTTAAATTTCAATTATAAAATTCGTAAGCAACGCTCGTTACATAGAGTCAAGTTAAATAAAACCGTTTAAAACGAGGAGTGGAGGGAGGAAAGAGAACTTCTCTGCCTATCCAAAAAGAAACAAAGAAGACGCGTTCAAGGAAGGTGATGAATCCGAGCCTACAGCTGGTGACGACGAAGAGGTGATAACAGCAGTAAACACTCTAGTGAACAAAAACGGACTGGCGCTGATAGACTCTGAGCAAAGCTATTCGAATATGGTGGTGTGATGCTGGTAAAGCAATGCATAACGATTGGAGTCAAAGAAAAACTTTCTTTTATATTTTCGATATTGCTTTGCGCGGAGTTTGAAGCCAGGACCTTTGGTGTGTTAGACGAAGCACCACACTACGGTGGTCACCATCAAGGTTGCTTTATGTATATATTTTAAGTTTCCTAAGTGGGACAAATTTGTTAAACAGGAAATTAATCAAATTGGAAAAATTTTCAACTTTTTCGTTGATTTCCGCAGAAAACCTGAAGTCTCCGCTAAAGTCCAGCTTGATTATATAAGTTTCTCTTACATATATTGATTCATTTGAAATCTCGAAAATATGAGTATTTTTGGATAAACTTTTTGGTCCGATTTGCAGGGTAAAGAAACACTGCTATCTCAGTAGAAATATGAAGAAAGTGCTTAACTTTTTTGATACGGAACTACATCGCATTAAAATGTTCACTCCCAAATTTTGTTAAGGAATTTTACGCAGTTCGAAGCTAAAAGAGTTATGAGTGCATAAATTAAGAAAGAGAGGTGCGGTGTGGGCAAAGTATGAATTAGTGATTACTTGGAACATTTTTATGGGGACATATTTTTGAATTACATTACATTTTCGATACGATCGCAAACACATCCTTTCATACATATATGAAGTATTTACTAGTATAGTATGTAAGTACGTACCTAGAGGCGATGCGAGTCGCTTCCCATTCCATGCTTCAATCGTCATTGCTAATAGCATTTTGCGTAAAATGACATGTCCATATTTCATATACGTTGTGCTACCAGCTGGCTCTTTACATTCCCTGTTTATCAGTTTGAAATTATCTTGTTGCATATTTTTGTATGAATGAATATGTTTGTATGTATGCGGTGTATATAAAACAGTTTGGTTGGACTTGAACAGAAATTCTCAAGCTGGAATTTTGCGTCCCCATTCACGCATTCGGCCTTCGGAAGTAAATTTATGTAAAGGCCTGAGTCTATGCAGAAAGTAATCGAGCTTCTGTAGGGTCGCTCGTACATATCCTTATGTTTATTATTTCTATGTTCGCCCTGAACGTTACTAAGCAGATCAACTTTATTGGTTGTACAGCAATTTTGTTCGGGTAAAGTATTCTTAGCACTTAAAATTAACGCAGTTCCTCAAGTTTCTAAAACGCACTAATTACGACCCGGATTTCCGCAGAGGTCTTAGTGCCAGCGGAACGACAGTTCGTGGTTCAACTAACTATGCGCTGTACTGGTAGCAAGTAATACCTAATGAAACATAGACAAATTAGTAAATTCACACAATAAAAAAACATTCAGTTTGGCCATTTACAGCAGCGAACAATAAATTGGCAATTCTGAGCTTTTATCAAAAAACTTCATTAATCAAGTCCTTCTTATTTTTTTATTTCCGATGATATAAGAAAAATCTTCTAAAACTTTTGTAACTGGAACTATGAAACCTCAACTCAAAATCATTTAAAAAAACTCGAAAATTTGAAAAACATTTAAAAAAATTTCGCACTGTTTATTTGAAGTTCCGTGAACTTCTTTCAACATGCAGTTTTTAGCTCAATCAATTATAGTCTAACAAGGTGCAAGTTATAGGTCTCTCAAAGTTCGCATTGATTTTGGACAATTTTTTTTTTTAAATTTCACGAAATTGATATCAGCGGCCCGAACATCCTTGTCGTAAGCTCTGCTTACTCCAAACTGGAAAAAGAAGCAAAAAAGATGGGTGTGATTGACAGAAAGCGAGGTACCTGCTGTTATAAATAAAATAATCAGCGCACTTGCGCCTTCGCAACCGCTTCTCCGTTGGCATCCATAATTTCGAAACAGTAAAAGACTTGGTTTATTTGGGAACTGACATTAACACCACCAACAATATTAGCTTTGAAATCCAGCGAAGAAACACTCCTGCAAATAAATCATACTTTGCACTCAGTAGGCAATTGAAAAATAAGGTCCTCTCTCGGCAAACGAGAATCATGCTTTGCAAGTCACTTATCGTACCCATCTTAATGTATGATGCAGAAAAATGGACGCTGACAAAACATGATAAGGAAGCTGTGGAAGGGCTCCAGAGGAAAGTTTTTGAAAGATTTATCTTTGCATTGGCTATGGCGAGTATCGAAGAAAATTTAATGATGAGCTGTAGGAGCTCTACCAGACATAAACATGGTCCAGCAAGTTAGAATATAGCGGCTACATTGCCCAGTCATGTTACGCAGATGAAAGATGATGCTCCGTGTGAAAAAAAGCTGGAAGAACCATTTCAGTTCATTTAATGTTACCAATTGGCGCCAGTTAACTCAGTGAAGAAGCTATTGGCGCGCCTTATTAAATGGCTAAATCAGTGCGTATGCTAAAAGTCCTTAAGCTTGTACTTTCCTGAAACAAATTTGACTGATTGGTTTTCTAGCATTTTCTAATATTTCTCAAAAAATATTTTGGGATTGATTTTAATAGCTTTCCTTCCGATGTGTTGCCACCTTGAGTAATATATAGATATTAAAATATGGATATCGTTGTGACGGGACACAATAGCAATAATTTTTATATTTTTTCTGGATCATTTAAAGACTCCTTCCTGGTTAATAAAAGAACAATCTTAAGGAACATTTTGGAATGATTTCGAGACAATTTTATGCAAATTAAAATATTATCTCCTTTTTTCTTCGGATTCATTACATTATCGTTTCGAAAATATTTCGGGATTATTTATTTTTATTTGCGACGTTTATTTCCTTTGTGTTTCAGCATAGTTTCGAGACCATTTCGAAATAGTTTCTGAAATTGGTCATTTCCGGTCCGTTTTATTACTCCTTTACGATAATTTTTTATTCTTTTCAGAATAATATTGTGATCATATTGGGGTTGTTTCGAGATTATTTCCAAATTATTTTCTTTTTTATAATTTGTCGGTAATTTTTGGTTAAAGTGGTCTCGCAACCACTTCGAGACTTTATTGATGGCTATATCTGGATTTTCAGGTTCAGTTCCGATTTATGCCAGAAGCATTTCGATACCATTTTTAGGACTGTTTTGGGACTAACCTCAAGAGTATTGTAATTCCCGAGTTTCCATTGTTTATTTTTTCTCTAAAATATTCGAGGAACATTTTTTTCAGCCCTCTCTCTTTGCGTAGGAAAACTAAATTTAATAGAGTGTAAACATAACAATGTTTTGACTTAGCTTCCTCTTGATTAAGATGTGTTATATAATGTGTCAGTTGCACTTAAATTTGTGGTTGTAATACCGCCATTCCAAGCAGGAACGAGTGGAAGAGAAATCCGGGCATAAGGGTAGACTACATGCAACTCTACACTGACGACACTACGGGAGCCGTAGTCATTTCTGAGTCCCTAGATTTGTCTGCATCATTAAGACTTCCATCGCACTGCAGCGTGTTTCGAGCAGAAATCCTCGCGATTTGGCAAGCCTGCAAATCTCTGGAGGGCTTGAATTTAGCTGGTAAACTTTGCATCCTGTCGGATAGCCAAGCAGCGATAAAAAAGCTTTCCTCGCCACACTTTAACTCAAAATTGGTGTGGGCTTTTAAGCGACTCATATCCCAGTTATCCACCAATCTAGAACTACGCGTTATCTGGGTACCGGGTCATAGGGGGATAGAGGGTAACGAGAAGGCCGACGAGCTAGCACGTAATGGCTCATCGGATATGAACGAGAACATAACCAGAGTCGAAGTAGGCATACCCTTAGCAATAGCCAAGGGGAATATCCAAAGCTTCTATTTGACGAAAGCACAAACAAAGTGGAATAACATCACCACCTGTGCAATATCAAAATCCATTTGGCCAAACTATGATGGAAAGAGGACGAGAAGTCTTCTAAACAAATACAGGGCTAACACACGCAAACTGATAGCAGTCTGCATCGGTTATTGGGCAGTAGGCACACATGCGGAAAAGATGGGCATTCCGTATAACGACTACTGCAGAAGCTGCAAAGATCCAAATGCCAGGGAGACAGTAGAACACTATATGTGTAAACTAGAGCCCGGCTTAGGTACCTTGGAACCCCCTTTCTAGAAGACCCCAGAGGGTTATCTGTGATAGCAATCCCGAATGTTCTTAATTTTATCAACAACTCTGGTTGGTTGTAATACATTGACCGTAACATTCCGTAGGTTTTTAGATGGCATCAAAACGGCTTCAAATAGCTACTTGGGCGACCAGGGCCGCAGCCATTTCACCTACCTACCTACCTACTCAAATTTACACTCTCTCATTACTTCTGTATTCATTTCGAAAATTATGTCATACCTTATTTAGGCATAAAGAATAATTGAATTTATTCATATCGCTACTATGTATGGTTTATTGCCCCACACTAAGCAGAATACATAATTCATTTACCTCGAATTTATTCATAGTTTTAATGTCGTTTTAGAAAAACAGGAAATTAGTGAGCAAAGCACATGTGACAAGCCGAATATTGGTTAATATTTCCAACAAGATTTATTGCTAACTAAATTGTTTGGCGAAAAAGATTAAAAGATGTAATAAATAAAACTAGACATTTGTGTTTATTGAATCAATTCAGATTTTATTGACACTTTATTACTACGCCTAACAGTAAATTATTTTGAATGTTTCTTGTTGCTTGTATGTGAAATATTGTAAAGTGTTTCACTAAAATTTTATAGCTTCGTCTCTGGGGAGCAATTTTTTTTCTTTTGGGCGAATTTTTAAGTAGTATTAGTAATTTCCTTAAAAAAAAAAAATTGTTTACAAGTACGCACCCGTAACCGTATTTTCTTACAAAAGGTATTTTTTTCGTGTAATTGGTTGTTTTTGCTAAAAAATGCGCGCTTATTAAAATAAAACAATGCAACAAGTAAGTTAGTCTTAGTTCGGGCGGAACTACACATTATATGTACATACATCCAACCTGGGCTCGTTCTTGTGGTCAATATTGATAATACCTCAACTCATTTGGTAATATGTTGAGACAAAGAAGATATCTAATAAAATTAGTAGTGTTATCCTTAAGAAAGAAATTTACATAAACGTCTACAAACCGCAAATAACCCGAAATTTGGGCGATGTGTATTGCAATAAATCATCTTCTAACAGATTCCAGATGAAATATAAAGAATCGGAGATTTTTTCCCGTTTTTTTTGAAAGCGGACTACCACGAAAGGCCACTGAACGCGATGATAATGATATCGAGATAGTTCTTCTGAACACATTTAAAACTGCTGCAGAAATTGTCATTGAATTTAAGGATAGTATAAAAATGAAAATTTGAATCGCAACGGTACAGCGTCTCTTGAGGAAAAATAACTTGATGGCCCACGGCTAAAAAAACCGCTTTCCACCACAAAAAAGCGATCCCGCACGCTAGCTGGTATTACGAAAACATAAATTGGACATGGAACTATTGGCCATGATTCATATTCTCTTATGGGTGCAAAATAAATTTTATACAGTTAAAGTTCGCGATGCATTTGACGTCCCAAGGATCAGGAACATTGAGTAAAAACTGCGTTATTGCAATAGTGATAATACATTCTTCGTATATAATGTTGTGGTACGCATTAAAAACCGTGAATTTTGGGCTAACTCCGCCGCCTACATCCTGCATTCACGACGGCATCTTATCAAGAATTTGGGGGCTTATCAAGAACGGTAATACAAATGCAACTGTGAGTCCATATATTTGTAATTTTGGGGCTAACCGCGAATAACAAAACTTAATTGAAAACATCAACTGACGTTGATGGGTTTTCTTCTGTCTTGTTAAAAAACTGTCCAGCCTTGGTCTATCCTTTGACTCTGATTTTCAATAAATCATTATCATGTGGGACGTTCATCGATGATTGGAAGCTCACCTCGATTACGCCCGTTTTCAAATGTGGAAATAAGAACGATGTGCGTAACTATAGACCAATATCCAAGCTGTCCACAATCTCTAAAATTTTTGAGCATGCTGTGAATGCCAAGTTGAGTTTTGCTGTTAAATCCCTTATATCACCCAACCAGCACGGGTTTGTTGCTGATAGGTCCACGGTTTCAAATCTTGCTGTTTTTAGCGAATACTGTGTAGATTCTTTCTCTGCTGGACTACAGGTTGATTGCATTTACACTGACTTTTCCAAAGCTTTTGATAGAGTTCCTCACACAGTTCTGATAAAAAAATTAAGCTGTATCGGTTTTCATTCAACGTTTCTTTTGTGGATTCGTTCTTATTTAAGTAATAGACACTGCGTTGTTACCATTGATGGGAAAATGTCTAGTCCGTTCGTTGCGACTTCTGGCGTTCCCCAGGGAAGTATACTAGGCCCACTTTTATTTATATTATTTATTAATGACATCAGCAGTTGTTTTTCGTTTGCAAAGTGTTTACTTTATGCAGATGACTTAAAAATATTCTCAGCTATTAAATCGCAAGAAGATGCCATAAAGCTGCAGGATGATATAAATAAGCTTCACCAATGGTGCCTGAACTCCTGTCTCTCTTTAAATTCGCAAAAATGCTTCCAAATAGTTTATTCAAAATCAACTAACAATTTCTCTACAAAATACAGTATATCTAACTGTGAACTTCAATGTGTTGACGAGATTAAAGACCTGGGTGTCGTTTTTGACAAAAGGTTTTCCTTCATTAATCACATTAACTACGTAACGTCGAAAGCATATTCTATGCTCGGATTTGTAAGGCGCAATGCTTCAAAATTCTCAGACCCCTATACCATTAAGGTGCTCTACACGTCATACGTTAGATCTCACATTGAATATGCTGTCTTCATTTGGAGACCAAGCAACCAAACGGCCATTTGTAGAATTGAGAGAATTCAAAAAATTTTCCTTAAATATGCCCTTCGCCCATTAAACTTTTCGGAGCCGATTCCTTCCTACTCTGCACGTCTTTTACTTTTAAGCCTCAAGTCTTTGGAAAATCGTAGATCTATACTGTGCTTGTCATTCATGTATAACGTTATTAATGGCTACATTGATTGCCCTTATTTGCTGGAAAGGATTCGATTTAATGTTCCCCAAAGATCTCTCAGAAATTCCTTTCCATTTTATTACGATTATTTCAGAACGAATTACGCTGGTAATGCTCCCATTACGCGTGCTATTCGGGAGCTTAACTCAATAAGTAATTCCGTTGCTCTTGATTTTTCTATACAAAGAGCTGAATTTATGAATATTTTGAAGTCTGCTTTCTAAGTAAACCGATTACTTTTAGGCATAAGTATTTTTTAAATTTTCCTTGTATCATAGTCTGTAAGGATTAAAATTCATAGACTTAAACAAATAAATAAATAAATAAATAAATAAATAAATAAATATTTATCTTGCGCCTATCAGAGAATATGACTCACCCCATTCGCTCCGAGGCCAGTGTCTTTTTTCGTAGGACAAGCTTAGTGGGGGGAAACGATTTTTGTGGTAAGAAGCTGGTTTATTCTAGCCAGGGATTATCTAATTATTTTATCTCAAGTGAGTTTTCATGTTTATACTATCCTTCAATCCCGCGAAAGTTTCTGGAATAGTACTAAATATATTCAGAAGAGTTATCATGACGGTATTCTTATTAACGCGTTCAGTGGCCTTTCATGATAGCCAGTTTCGATAACGAATGAATTAAGTCACCTATTCAATATATTTCGTCCAGAATTTCCTTAGGGATAACTCATTATAATTTTCTCCGGTGACCCTTTCCATATCTTGCGCGATTTCTTCTTTTTAGACAATTATGTTAATTTTTTCTCCAAGGATAAAACTATTACTTACATGAAATATAGTTGATTTTACGAAAACTTCTTAGGGCTTTCTAACTTTCTCGCCTTAAAATACCACATCATGGGTTACGAATTTATCGATGTTAACCACAATAACTAAAAAGTTTCGTTACGCAGCTGTAGTGACTGTAGAAATTCCTTCATTCAAGTCATTGCGCTATTGCACCGATGCTCTGAGGGCAGCGCATATCAACAAGCAATATCTGCAGAAGCTGTCAGGATAGGGAGGAAAAGGATTTCTGGGGGCACAGTTTTTCGACAATGTAGCAGAGTTTGAGAAGATGGATCTTTCGGTCATACTTAAGTGCGTTCGAGGAAACAGGCGGTTCGTTGAGGATTACTAGAAAATAATCTAGTTGGACGAATGTTCAAACACTTTGTACTCACTGAGGGCACTTTCATTGGATGAAAATGTCTACGTGTGGAAGTTTAGGAGTTGGCGTGCACGTTCTCTTAACTCAGTTTAGGCTATGGATTCAGAAGATTTTTAACGAGTGTCCTTCATACCATAGGTGAAAATTTTTTATGCAGTATCCCTCAACAGTAAATAAATAATTTGCTGCGACATCAGGTTATGTGTATTTAGAGTTTCCAGTATATAATTAGCCATCAAAAAATTTTTTTATCCTACGAAATCAAATCGATAACATAGTATACGATTAGGGATTACGCAAAATTTTACACTACCTCAATTCACTTCCATATCTATATGAAGCGAATTAGTTGCGGGCACTGTCAAAGAGACATTTCGTTGTTAGCAAGCTTCACTGGAAGGAGACATTTGACTAAGAACTAGGCTTTCTCACCTCTTCTGCAGGGACAAATTTTAACTTTACGATGTAACCGAAAGATAAGATTAGCTGTAGTTCCAATAAAGCTGAAAGTACAGTTGCATGATGAGAAAGTGATTGCAATAGACTTGTGATCAATAGTGTCGACCTTGTTATTTCTATAAAGAGTTTAAGGTAGCTATGGTGGGAGCGGTTCCTTTCTTTGCCTAGTAATGAAAGATGAAGTCGATAGAAGAGTCCCTGAAGACAAAATTTGGGCTCATGCCACTGGTTGTAAAAAAATAGCAGTATACGTCAGAAATAAGTCAATTTAAAAATTCTAGAGAGCAGGAAAATAACGAATTCCCAACAAATTTCTTTTACATGTCAATACGATGTACCTTGAGTCATCTTAATCGAAGAAATTGAAGCACATTAGCTCGGCCTCGGATCTATATAATCAGGCCTTGAAAAGTCAGTAACCTTGCGCAAATACTTAATGAAGTTTTGGTTTAAAGTCTTGCTGTTATGCCAAACCTCGTTGAGCAAATCCGACAGCTCTATCTGGGAATTTAAGATTTACATCTAACCAATTACAATACGTATCCATATGTCAAAGACCGATGCGATAATATTTTCTGTTAAAAAATACAGCAAAAATGTTTTATTATTATCATTAGCAGTCTCTTCATAAGTAACAGGCAGAAAAAAGATACTATTCTTGAAAAAGACGATGAACGGCTACTAGTACCAAACTGAAAATTTACGGACTTTAATCTACGCATCTTCATTTGTTCACGAGTGAGAAATTGGGTAAACAACTACTAATTAAGACTGGGTGGGTAGTTTAGAAGCAAGATATGCCGTGCACGAGCAAGAGCTACACTTTATATGTATCTCATTAGAAGCGCGATCATTACGCAGATATGAATAAAAGCCAAAAGTTATAGGTTGCGTAATACAAATGTTTGAAGATACTCCTTTCCAACCACTGGCCTTAAAAATACCCTGCAGTCAGAAGCCAAATTAGTCAGCTAACATTCTAGTACATTGCCCATGCCAAAATATCGGAGAATGGCAAGGATAAACCTCTAGCAAAGACCAGAAACTCTGCCAGTATCTACCGATATTATCCCCTTAGTAACGAAAGGGTTTAAAGCCGTTATGATTCCCTCAATTAAATGAAATTCTTCGGTTATCCAGCCTTCAGCATGACTTCCTTAAAGTGCATATCACTACCACCATTCTGAAATTCATTAACACTTATCATAGGACGGTGCTAGTTCAGCTTGGCCTGTTTTGACACAGTCAACCACGACTGGCTCGTTCCTTCTCCATTAGATAGATAGATAATTTATTGAGGATTGCCCTGCGACTATTGATCTATTGTGCCCTCACCTCCTTCACACCACCTCATCCAAGCGACTTCCTTGTTTAACCCTAGCAGTTCTCTTGGCTTGAGGGATTTAATATGGGAATGTTCTGGCTATGGTGAGCCCATAAAATTAGCCCTGGGTCTTTAATTGCATCACATTCCAGGAGGATATTGTCCGCCTTCTCCGCTGATCGATAACAAAATATGTAGTCATACTTTTTATACATATCAAATATAATGAATATAATTAATTTGAGCTAATTTATCAATTTTCAAATAATTTTTCAACCCGACTGGGACTAGTATAATAACTAGTAGGATGCAGATGCAAATATTTCCTAGTATATATGACCTTACAATGACGCATAGATAGTAGTATGCCAACTGGTATATTGATGTTATTTTACGGTATTCTTGATGGCTTCTTTGAAAGCTGTGTTCCTCTTCGATGTGTTAGTGCTGGAACAAGTAAACCAACTTGATTCACAAGATAACGTATAAGACTCAGTAATGTTAAATCTAGGATTTAAAACGTTTGAAGAGACCAGGATCTTCTGACGATTTTTCTAAATATTCGGTTGCTCGTTGCAACTTTCATTGCCTAAACCAACAATGTTATAAGTTGTACTTAAGCAGTTGTAAATTTCAATTTTTCAACAATCCGAAAAGATTTTACAGTTTTGTTAATTCCAAGAGGAAAACATTTGGTTTTCCAGCTGCCTTTTCTTTTGGTATTGTGGAATTATTTGCAGAATTAATCCGGTCGAACTACTCATCTAAACGTTTTCAATCCGGTCAACACTCCTACAACTTGGAAAATTTTAATTGCATTCCTAATCCAGTAATTGATAAGAATACTGTTCTTCAGAGCCTTCTCGGTTTGTAACCGATTTTTTCTCCGGGTCCAGATGGTGTTCCTAGTTGTGTACTCAAATACTGTGCAGTTAACTTATCTGATCCGATACATAAATTATTCCAATTATCTATGGAATCTGCCACTTTTCCATTGATTTGGAAGAAATCATTTATTATACCTTTGCACAAAAAAGATAGCAGGTCTAGTATCGAGAACTATAGAGGTATAGCTAAGCTTTCAGCTATTCCCAATACATGTGAGTGAATAATTACATGTCAACTTCAACACATTTGTAGCTCCATATTATCGCCTTGCCAGCATGGGTTTGTGCCGCGTAGATCAACTACTACCAACTTTCTAGAGTTTACTTCTTTTGTTATGGATGGATTTTGAACAATAGGCAAACGGAGGTGATCTATACCGACTTCAGTAAAGCGTTTGACTCTGTCAGTCATGAGCTTTTAGTTTACAAACTTGATTTACTTGAATTTCCGAAGCATTTACTTGCATGGCTGGAAAGCTATCTCGCGAATGGGACTCAACAAGTTTTGTTTTAAAACAGTCTTTCTAGGTTGTTTGATGTAACGTCTGGTGTGCCTCACAGTAGTCATTTTGGTCCGTCACTTGTTACCTTGTTTATAAATGGCTTAGCACAAACTCTCATATATTCCCGAACCCTTATTTATGCGGATGATGTTAAACTTTGTTACTCATACTTGCCTTGGGAGTCTTCCTGTGTGGAGTTTCTTCAGGCAGACTTTGACTCATTTCAATGCTGGCGTGCTGCAAAATTTACTAGTTTTGAATTGCTCGAAGTGCAAACTAACGACATTTCACCGAGTGAAGCCAAGTTTGACATCGTATACGTTAAAAAGCACGCTTTTGGAGCGTATATCTGTCGTAAGTAATCTAGGCGTTCTTTTTTTATCTAAAACTCACTTTTAATATGCATATTTCATCAATGATAAGCAAAGCAACGGGTATACTCAGTTTTGAGAAGCGATGTGCTAAGGAGTTTAATGATCCGTATCTGACTAAGACCCTCTACAAATCGTTGGTACGACCAATCTTAGATTATTGTTCGTGTTCACGATCGACTCATCTGATCTTGTTAGTCGACTAAATTTGGTGTTCCTGGTAGAACGTCTATGCACTTTGTGCCTTTTTATTTACCACTTTGCCGGCAAAATTTTGCCAAAAATAATCCACTGCGAAACTGGTGTTCGCACTACAACAACTTGTATAACTGCATCAGTTTTGATTGTTCATTTTCTGAGTTGCATAATTCAATACTGTCACGTCTGGCCTGATATTTTGTACTTTCTTTCATATGTATGGTTGAATTTAATTATTTTTAATTGTAACATTAATTTTATGTATTATATATCTTAGTAGTTGACCGCATTGTGTCTGTGTCGACTTTAATCCAAATAAATTTAATTAAATTAAATCAAAAATACACTAACTAGTATGTCAATTGGTATGATATTGGTATATATAATAACTAGTATGCCAGCTGGTATAATACTGACGCAAAGGCTGACTAGTGTGTTAATTGGTATGACCCTGATGGGTATGCTGACTAGTATGTCATCTGGTATGACGTTGGTGTATATAATGACTAGTTTGTCAATTGGTATGATGCTGATGCAGAGGCTGGCAATTGATATTTCGTAGGACATCGCCGTGTTAAAAATACCAGTTGCTAATATGGAAAAATTACAGAACTCATACTAGTTGGGATTTTTGGCAAACTACTATCCTTCTAGTATACAGTCTAGTTGGTTTGACTGCAGGGTAAATTCCAGATTGTTATTGCAGTGAATGAGAGTTGTGCAAGCTTTTCGATTTAAGACAAAGAAGCCCTTCGATTATTATGTCTTCGAAAAAGTGCGAAAAAAATAGTTTTCATCAAAAACTTGTATGCCATCTTTAACTTTACATACCTTCACGCGCCTTCCATTTAAGTCAAGAGAGTCCATCAAGCTTCGCTTCCGAAAGAAAACCAAAAGTTGCTCACATGCAAAGAAAACTACTAAACGATGCAGATATATTAGCCTGTATTCAAACACTAAAATTGTGTGATAATTTCGCACTCAAGTTTCCAAAGAGTTAGCGTTGATAAATTTATATACCCTAATATTAACCAAGCTGCTTGGTTGTCTTGATATAGATAAACTTGAGACAAAATTTTTCATGTCGTGATTGTCACCATGCAAAGTTTAAACGTCCACGTGACTTGGGCATATATCTTTGTGCAGCTATGCAACTTAGTGCCGGGGAAGTGCAAGGAGAGCAGCCTTTGAAGCAGTGGAGTAGAATAAGGCGCCATTCTAGAAAATAGTTTGGTGTCGGATTGTTATTTCAAGGAACAGCTGCTAACGTTGTTAGGCTGATTGGCTTTATAGGTGCTTGGGAAACACATCGCGTTAAGACGAACTCCTGCGATATACCATGCCTGTCGCAAGAGGCAACAGACCTAAAATTTCGATGGGTTTCGAACATTTTCTCACGACAAGGCCTGCAGTTCATATTTCTGCTGCTATAGATTGTTTCGTAGATCCAATTTTTTATACGGCTTAATATAAACACTTACCTGTATCACAAAAAGTTAATAAAACTTAAACAAATTAATTTAACAACAGCGACCGTTGACACAAAATTTTCGCTTCCTCTCAAATAGAATAAAATAGCAAAAAGTGCGAAGCCAAAATAATTTAAAAAACGTGCAAATGTACTCGCACACATAAAGGTGAAGCAGACCTTCTATTGCAATTCCAATATGATGGAACTTCACGTTGATCTAGGTATCCGGGACGTATTTGGGATGCGACTGTTTTTATTGGGGTTTACAAAGGAAGTCTACCAAATGGAACAAAAAAAGGCGTGGGTGAACGTTTTCAAAAGAAATATGTTTCAAATAACACGAGCTCGCACAGGGAATAAATTAAGACAATAATATATGTAACTTTACTATAAACAAATAATTTTAGGCTTTTTTGTGAGAGTTTCATGTGGTTCTTATCGGTAAAAATCGATGCCGAAAAGGTATTGTTTATTATCGGTTTATTATAGACAGCGAGTTATTATCAACGAGTCATCGGTTCGGCAACGACGTGTTATGCAGTGACATCAAAATTGTAATGGTTTATTATTGGCTTGTTATCGACGGGATACAGAATACGTACCTATATGATTCATAACAAACTGATCAACCGTTTAAAAACAATGAAGTGCCGATCAAGATTTTCAAAAATCGATGACAAACCGATAAGTTAAATTGCTAAAAAGTTTATAATTTTCCAATAAGAAATCGATAACTTTTTTATAATCAATCGATAGTTTTTCGATGAAACACAATAGACCGAAAACTTCTAATAACTATTCGATAAATAATCTTTAACTTTTCAATAACGAATTGATAAATTTTCGATGACACGTCGATAATATTTTGATAACAACCCCTTATTTTTTCGATAAAAATTCAAGAACTCTTGAAAACTAATCGATAAGTTTTGGATAGCAAATCGATAAATTTGCAAGAATCAATCTAGAACTTCTTGATATAACGTTAATAATGAAAATCCAGCACGCCGATACATAATCGATAACCTTATCGATAAGCAATCAATATTTAATGATGATAAATCGATAATATTTCGCTAAAAAAGAGATAACTTTTCGATAAATGATCTTTAACTTTTCATTAATGAATTGGTACATTTTCGATGGCAAATTTATAGCATTGTTATAAAAAATCGTATCTTTTGTCTATAACAAATTATATACATTTTGAAAACTAATCGAAAAGTTTTGTATAACAAATCGATAACTTTGCAAGAACTAGTCTATAACTTCTTGATATAACGCTAAAAATAAAAGTTAGCTCGCCGATACATAATCGATATTCGATCAATAAGCAATCAATATATGACGATGATAAATCGATAATATTCGCCAAAAAAACCGATAACTTCTCGTTAAAAAAGTTCATCAATTAAACCTTAAAATTTCTATAACTAATCGATAACTCCCGTAAACCTCGTAGAAAATGCATCTTAAACAAGTATTTCCTTTTTTTTTCCTTTCCCCTCCTTTTATTTTCTTTTCTTTCCTTTTCTTTCTTTTCTTTTCTTTTCTTTTCTTTCTTTTCTTTTTCTTTTCTTTTCTTTTCTTTTCTTAACTTTAACTTTTCTTTTCTTATCTTATCTTTTTTTTCTTTTCTTTTCCTTCTTTCCCTCCTTTCCCTTCCTTTCTTTTCCTTTCCTTTCCTTGCCTTCAATTTGCTTACCTTTACTTTAACTTCCACTCCTCTCTTTTCCTTTATTTTTCTTCCATCCCCATTCCTTACCTTTACTCAACATACACGCCTACAGTCTGGAATTCAATTTATCAGATATGTGTCTCTTGTACCCTGCTTCGCCCTTACGGAATGGGTTCCGCTTCCGATTCCTAAAAAGCAAATTGGTTTTGTTTAACTCACAACCGTTACATGCCTGAATATATACATACCTATAAACATATGAAATATTAAAACGAAATCAACTTACTTTCTAAATTGAAAATAAAATGAAAATCACGAAGCTCACAGTAATATAAAAGTAATATTGCAACAAAATAACAGCATAAATAAAACGCCAAGAAGCAAAGTTAAGGATTTGCAACCAGTTAAAAGCAAAAAGGAGAGTTTAGAGTATTCGTCGAGAAAATACAAAGCTGTGAACAAAATTCCATTGAAACTTCAAATTGCAGTCAATGGAAAAGTTTTTCAATTTCGCGACGTAAACGAGTTGTGAACACGACACATTGGTAGATATGTGGACGGTGGATGTAGCGAAAAGAAGAGAGATAATGTTAGCACATTAGCGAAAGACAAGTGTTTTCAGATAATGTTATCTACAGATAAGCACATGCATAAGTACTTACATACATATGTGTGCGCATAAGTTTGCAGATATATCTTTATTTATACAAAAGTTGTTAAAAATACGCAGTGAAAACTGGCGTAAGTAATTATGAGATGCAAAGAAAGTTTGAAGAGGACGTTGTTGGTTTTCTTCTATTTTAATTTAAATAATTTGTTTAATTAAGAACAAATAAAACTTTTTATTTGTATATTTAATTGTGTGTTAAATTCCTACTTGGTATTTAAGCATCATCAAAATTTTAGAAATAAGGTTTTTCAATTAGAAGAAAATTTTTCTAAGCGGGGTCAACCTTTGGCAGTGTTTGGCAAACGCTCCGGGTGTATTTCTGCCATGAAAAGCTCTCAGTGAAAACTCACCTGCCTTGCAGATGCCGTTCGGAGTCGGCATAAAACATGTAGGTCCCGTCCGGCCAATTTGTAGGGAAAAATCAAGAGGAGCACGACGCAAATTGGAAGAGAAGCTCGGCCTTAGATCTCTTCGGAGGTTATCGCGCCTTACATTTATTTTTATTTAAGCTTTTATGAGCTTAGCACTAGTTAATAATAATTGAATGTTCAACTATTATATTTATTTAACACAAATTGAAAAGAAGGAACATTTACTTGCATATTGTGACGGTACCGTTTATAAATCTGCTACGTAATCATCATCAGGAAATTTGGTTTTTGTTTCACCGAGATTCCCCTGCTTGTATTTATTTCATTATTTATTTCAGTTTATCTCATTTTTATATTCCATCCATTATTATAAAATGGTACGTCTTGAATGATATATTTAAAGTGAATGAATGTTCTAACCACGTCGTGCTTCATAAAACTTACACATCTTACCAGTGTACTAAGCCGCATGCACTCACATCAATCAGTGCCCTGTTTACATTCCAACAGTCATTGATATAGGAGTTTTTACAAACCATCACAACTCCAATGATTGCTTTGATTCAACTTGTCCTTGGCCTCGAAATGGCAAAATATAGTGTTACTTCAGCCTTTGCTTTTCCGGCTCGAGATGCAGCAGCATAAAAGCGAAGAGCAGAAGGCCAGCGGAAGCCCAAACTCTGATTGATTGGTTGATTGATCTGACAGTTGGCAGGAATATCCCTTCTTTCTGGCATCGAGATAATTTCAATAAAAAGTAGTTAAATTCCCTGGCGAAGCAACATCAAAATTTCTAACTTTAGTTTTCTGTTTTTCATTTAGAAAAAAGTTTTTCCAAGCGGGCTCGCCCCTCGGCAGTGAATTGGCGAACACTCCGAGTGTAATTCTGCCATGAACAGCTTCGCAATGAAAACTCATCCGTATTCGTCATGAATTACGTAGGTCATTTCCCCCAAATTTCTAGAAAAAAATAAAGGAGCACTACGGAAATTGGAAAAGAAGCCTTGTATTTATTTTTTAGTTAGATACCACCGCAAGTGGGACCAAGCAATATCACATCTCGACTCCACGCTGGCAGCGCTTACTGCTTTTATAGCCGCCCGGCTATTTGCGTAGTTACTACCACCACTTCTACTTCTACTACTACTACTATCACCACTACTGCTACTTCTTCACTACTACTTCTAATACTACTACTATTACTACTACTACTACTACTAATACCACATCTACTACTACTTCTACTATTGCTAATACTACCACTGCCTTTAGTATTACTATCACGACTGCCACTAATACCACTACTTCTACTACTAATTCCACTAACTACTACTGCTACTACTACCACTACTACTATAACTACTACTTCTACTTTTAATAGAACTACTACTATTAATCAATCAACTACTACTTCAACTAATACCACTACTACCAGTACTGCTAATATGAGAAATAGCTGCTAATAATACTAAAGTTTTTATACTCAGTTGAGCAGAGTTCACAGAGTATATTAACTTTGATTGGATAACGGTTGGTTGTACAGGTATAAAGGAATCGAGATAGATATCGACTTCCATATATCAAAATCATCAGTATCGAAAAAAAATTCGATTGAGCCATGTCCGTCCGACCGTCCGTCCGTCTGTCCGTTAACACGATAACTTGAGTAAATTTTAAGGTATCTTGATGAAATTTGGTATGTAGGTTCCTAGGCACTCATCTCAGATCGCTATTTAAAATGAACGATGTCGGACAATAACCACGCCCACTTTTTCGATATCGAATATTTCGAAAAATCGAAAAAGTGCGATAATTCCTTACCAAATACAGATAAAGCGATGAAACTTGGTAGGTGAGTTGAACTTATGACGCTGAATAGAAAACTAGTAAAATTTTGGACAATGGGCGTGGCACCGCCCACTTTTAAAAGAAGTTAATTTAGAAGTTTTGTAAGCTGTAATTTGGCAGTCGTTGAAGATATCATGATGAAATTTGGCAGGAACGTTACACTTATTACTATATGCCTGTTTAATAAAAATTAGCAAAATCGGAGAACGACCACGCCAACTTTAAAAATTTTTTTTTTTTAAATTCAAATTTTAAAAGAAAAGTTAATATATTTACAGTATATAAGTAAATTAAGTCAACATTCAACTCCAGTAAGGATATGGTGCAACAAAATACAAAAATAAAAGAAAATTTCAAAATGGGAGTGGCTCCGCCTTTTTTCATTTAATTTGTCTAGGATACTTTTAATGCCATAAGTCGAACAAAAATTTACCAATTCTTGTGAAATTTGGTAGAGGCTTAGATTCTAGGACGATAACTGTTTTCTGTGAAAAAGGGCGAAATCGGTTGAAGCCACGCTCAGTTTTTATACACAGTCGACCGTCTGTCCTTCCGCTCGGCCGTTAACACGATAACTTGAGCAAAAATCGACATATCTTTACTAAACTCAGTTGACGTACTTATCTGAACTCACTTTGTATTGGTGTAAAAAATGGCCGAAATCCGACTATGACCACGCCCACTTTTTCGATATCGAAAATTACGAAAAATGAAAAAAAATGCCAAAATTATACACCAAATACGAAAAAAGGAATGAAACATGGTAATTGTATTGGTCTATTGACGCAAAATATAACTTTAGAAAAAAACTTGGTAAAATGGGTGTGACACCTACCATATTAAGTGGAAGAAAATGAAAAAGTTTTGCAGGGCGAAATCAAAATCCCTTAGATTCTTGGAAGGAATGCTGTTCGTGGTATTACATATATAAATAAATTAGCGGTACCCGACAGATGATGTTCTGGATCACCCTGGCCCACATTTTGGTCGATATGTCGAAAACGCCTTCACATATACAACTAGGGGCCACTCCCTTTTAAAACCCTCATTAATACCTTTAATTTGATACCCATAACGTACAAACACATTCTAGAGTCACCCCTGGTCCACGTTTATGGCGATATTTCGAAAAGGCGTCCACATATAGAACTAAGGTCCACTCCTTTTTAAAATACTCATTAACGCCTTTCATTTGATACCCATATAGTACAAACAAATTCTAGAGTCACCCCTGGTCCACGTTTATGGCGATATCTCGAAAAGTTGTCCACATATAGAACTAAGGCCCACTCCTTTTTAAAATACCCATTAACACCTTTCAGTTGATACCCATATCGTACAAACAAATTCTAGAGTCACCCCTGGTCCACCTTTATGGCGATATCCCTAAATGGCGTCCATCTGTAGAACTATGGCCCACTTCCTCTTAAAATACTCTTTAATACCCTCCATTTGACACACATGTCATACAATACAAACACATTCCAGGGTTACCCTAGGTTCTTTTTACAACATGGTGATTTTCCCTTACTTTGTCTACACAGCTCTCAACTGAGTATGTAATGTTCGGTTACACCCGAACTTAGCCTTCCTTACTTGTTTATGAATGAGTTTGATATTTCTTAACTAGCAATATTTTTTGCACACTAACAATTTCGAAAATATTTTCGAAAAAATTCAGAATAATTTTACAAAAATGTTGAACTTTTTATTTAGATTTTTTTTAAATTGTTGTATCCGTTTTTTTTTTTTTTTCGAAAATGTTTCTAAGATTGGTATTTACAGTTCCAGATACAAAATTAATAGATATTTTTTTCTGACTTATTTCCAAACTAGCGCTCTAAGTCCATCTTGATACGCTGTTTCCTGAAACAAATTAATTTGTATGTATAGTAAATTACTGTACAGCGAGCTTGTTCTTTTCCGAACCATTTCTTTGGTTTAATAAACCTGTTGATATCGTTTATGGAGCATTGCGATACCTCACTTTGATCACAGCACGAGACCGCCTAGAGTTTGGTACTTGATATTTGCCAGGGCTCGCAAAGGAAATTTGTGACCTCCTGCACATGTTGTCAAAGGCCACTTCCATTCTTTCTGCGTATGGGCAAAATGATCAATGTCCTGTTATTGTGACTGTCATCTTAAATAATTCTTTCCTAGACAAGTTTAGTAAATCATTTGTTGTTTGGGTTGTACTCGGGTCAAATTTGTGATCCCACATGTGTCCTTAGATTACCAATTTTGATTAATGTTTTTCTTGAACAAACGTTTATGTATTATTATTAATGTAAGCGATCGTTGTACCGCGTCTGCCTTAGTAATATCCAGCAGTGCACCTGCTCATGCCAGCTTATCAGTTGTTCTTTTCCGTAGTTGTTCCTATTACCTCATACCTATCTGAGAGTAAAAGTGACTTAGTTTGCTGCATTGCTCGCACCTTCTTATAGTTATCAAATGTCTTAGAGGGCGTAAGTGGTGAATTTAAGTACAGGAGCGCCGCTTGGCTGGAAGTCTCTATTCCTAGTATCCTTGTTTGAAAAGACACCACATTTAGCGAGTCTGTCCGACACCAGACAAGTACTCCTCTTGCCTCTACATTGACCGTCCGTATTGTACTTTGTTTAGTTTTTTAATTTTGTATTGTTTACCTGGGGCTGGTCAGCACACTATCGCCCATATGATAAGATGGGCCTTTTTAATGTTGTAATGGAGGGTTCAATTGGCGAAATCAATTTCCACCTTTTTCTAATAAATCACAGCAGGTTTAATTTTGCAGGGTTCCACCTGAATTTTGATTTTCATGCTTTACACAATTTTTTCTATATGTCTAATCCTTTTTATTTATTTGCGCTTAATGTTAATTTCTTTGAAAGTTACAACCCAGCAGCTGCCGTAGAATGGCACACCTAGATTTCGAAAAAGCCAATGCTTCGTTGCGTCGTTTCTAATTTGCATCAGTTATCAAGAAGAAGAAATAACCGAAATACCCTGTTGGACCCATTTTAGCAATAAAGCATCAATAAGGTAGGGTGGTAGAATGTACGCATTATACTGCATGTAAGTTTTTCCTACGATCGGAGTGGACATGTTCATATGTATGTAAGTATTTGTTGCTGCATATAACTTTTAATAAACTTGCACTTAAAAGCATTAATATAACCCCGTTGGCTTGGTGCCTGCTTCTTTGACACCCACCAATCACATATTCACCTCACTTGCATGAACTTTCCAATGCTTGTGCCAAAAGCTATTTAAGTTAATACACATATGTAATTGCTTTACGACAACAATTGTGTCTGAGTCCATAAAGTGTTAAAGTTCACGCTTCAGTTAAGTGAGAATGAATGAAACAAATTTCAGAAAAATTTACTTTAAGACTATAAAAGAAAAGCTTGTACTTGCTGGGAACAATGTGTTGGCTGTAGCCGAAGTAGTTTCGGGAATTCGATATAAGTCATCATCAAGCATCATTAAAAGTAATAAACATTTTCATTTACTAAAAACCAACCAATTTCATGCAATGATCCGTTCCACACCTTTGAAAATAGGTACCGGTGCGTATGTGTAACACTCTTTTTTTAAACAGCTGGCTGGCCGGCACGAATTTTGTAATTGAAATTTAAGTAACTTCCCGATAAGCTACAAGCTTCAAACTTGGAATATAGTTCAGAACCCGATAACAATGCAATAACTAGAAAAAAACCCGACAGATGGCGCATGGATCGAAATATTTCATAAAATCGTATTTATGGTCCAATTTGGCTCATATTTGGGGCACAAAATACATACAAGAATAGCAAGCGACCTATGAAAAAAAATCGGCGCCACGTCGCGCAAGGACCGACATATTCAAAAAAATCGTATTTGTCTCATATTTGGAACACACAATACATATACACATGAATAGAAAGCGACCTATGATGTTAGATTTGGCGCATAGTTGCAACAAATATTGCATACAGTCCGGTAGAAGTGACATCAAAATATGTTGGAGTTGGAGGAGGGACAAGCATACGTGGCATTGAGGACTTAGATTGTAACAAATTGTCGGGAAAGAATCCTTGTAAGAATGAATCACTAAATAAACTAAATAGAATGGGAAATAATACGCAATTAAATAAAGACTAAAAACTTGAAAAAAAAAATAAAAAAAAAATGGTTAAGTTAAACGGTTTTATTGAAAACAATACTCACATTAAGTAATAATAATAATAATAAAGCTAGAAATAATTAAGTAGGTCTTAGGTACCCGTCATCACACTCCTCAGCCATTTAGAGTGTTGATCAGAAAATTAAATAAAAGAGTTGGACTCGTCAAATTTCTATTTTCTTTCTGAACCTTAATAAGGTTATGCTATCCCTCACATTTTTAAAAATTCACGCGCCAACGCTTTTATGTAATTGATGATCAACGACCTAGATTGACGAGGAGTGTGATGTCTAGTACCTAACACCTAACTAATTATTTTCTAGCTTTTATTATTACTTCATGTAAGTATTGTTTTCAATAAAACCGCTCAAATAAAAATTTTTTTTTTAATTATTTTTTATTACTTGGTATAATATTATTAAAAAAGAACTAAAAAAAACACGCTTTCAATAATATCGTACTAAAAAATTAAAAATAATTTTCAAAATAAATTTAAAACAATAATGTACGAAAAATACTTTTATTATTGTGAAAAAAGCGTCGGGCGCTCGATATATGAAAAACAAAGCGCAAAGCGTTTGTAACTTTCCCTTGCGCGCCTAGCCTAGAGAGTTACTTTTATTACTGATTTCAATCGTAATCACCGTCTAATCGGCTTCTTATCAGTTAGTTGTCAACGAGTTGTCGGTTTGTCATCTAAGCGTTCTCGACGTACGTTCGGCAGTACATTTGCGTATCGAGCTTCACGGTTACTCGATACTCACGCCTCTTTTCTAAGCGGGGTCGCCAGTCGGCATTTATTTGCGGAATCTCGGTGTCTAATTCTGCCTTTAAAAGACAGAAAAAAGGGGTGGCGGAACAGCGCCTTGTGGTCTCCCTCTTAATGGATGTGCTGGGACCTCACTAGCTTTCCGTTTGCGCCTTCATTACCAAGGGCATAGAGGGTGTCTTCTGTTACTGCCAGCCGAATATTACAGGCACCTTCGATATCCAAGCCAGGGTAAACGGTTTGTTCTCAAGAGCAACGCCACTTTGTGAATTACTTTATTTAGCATAGTCTTTATTGAGCAGCCCGAGAGAAGGCCTGTTTTACCTTTGACAACACAGATATTTTCAATCTATCACGACTGTGAGCTTTTATTAGTCTTTCAAAAATGTTAAAAACAAACTTCGAAAAGCTTATGGATCTGAAGTTCGTGGGCTCTTTCCTCCAGCTTTGAAAAGAAGACTTCCGTCGTCCCCCTCCACTTAAGAATTACATGATTTTGTTGAATAAAAGCCTTAAAGATACGTTCCAGGTAGCAAATCACAGCAAGCAAATATATGCAGCATAGCTTGGCAGGTTTCATCCAGGCTTGGGAATTTATATCGCGAAAAAAGTTTGATAGCCAATTCCAGCTTATATTTTATTATGAGTTAATTTATATTTTTTACGATATTTGGATGGAGCTACTCTGCAGAGCTGTTTTTCCGTGATCCATCTTCCTTTTTTAAAAAGATGATAGTGAAAGTCCAGCTACGCAACCAACAAACTACTCTACTATCATTAGTTTTTGAAAGATTTATATAAGCGATTTTAAAATATATGTATTACTTATATTAGTTGACGATTGAGAAATCCAGTAGTATGCATAGCTTCAAAATTTCAGACTTTTTCACTTAGCTCCTTATTGATCTAGGTAAGCGATATGTATGTATGTACTAACCAAATGCAATAAATCTGATTAGAAACTTTCAATACTATTGACATTGAATGCTTTTTCGTTTCGACCGGTCTTATCATTAGCTCAGCAACTAGCCTGCCACAATTGCCACAAGCCATTTGCATGAAGTTGTTAGCCTAATACATATAAATATATGTATATATTTACTTCATTCATGGCGGGATGTGCGGGATGGGGACTAGCGGGTTTAAACACCACTTACTTTTTCTACCCTGCTAAGTTCTCTGAACTCGGAAAAATAGAAAGGCGATCATTGTTTCTGTAACATTTACGAAGATTATTTGCTACTTTATAATTGAAAATAGACTCATCCCGTTAATACATATCGCTGCTAACCCCTACCGCGTCTCTGGCGTTGACGTCGCAGCCCATTAACATCATCCCATTTCTGTTCATTTCCTTCATATGCGCTGAGGCAATTTTCATGCTTCGACCGCTTTAATACTCCAACCTGACAAAATAAAACATTGAACGTATTTCTAACGAGAATACACCCCCTCGACTTACCTTCTCCATGTGTGTAAACAAGGTTGTAGTTTTTTATCTGTAGGCTTATTATTTTTCATAACCAGACCCTTGGTTCCTACCCCAGACAGATATCAATGTTCTCCTCCCTAAGAAGGATTAGAAGGGCATCCGAGGAAAATTTGGCATTTTAATCTGCACCATCCTTATAACTGGACCGCGAAGCTTTTGCATTTAACAGGAGTTGATCATGCGGCATCCCCATCTGGCTCTGTGAGGCAAAGAAAGTAATGATTATTGAGGTATAAATCCACGCAATAAGGGAACACTTCTGACCGCCATTTATCAGGATAGCCACTGTCCTCATTTTATTGGAGAAACAACAACTTGGCTGGCCCACTTTGATATAATCGGTTTAAGGGCTAGCTGGGGGATTTAGTCGTGGCAAACGTTTAAATACTATGATTTCAGGGCGTGCACTTGGAATATTTGTTACCTTTATAGGATTGGTGCAAATTCACAGCTGATTTATATTCTCGTGAAAGCAAAATCCGACATCACCGCTATCGGGGAAATGCAATAAACGAAGCAAGGAAGGAAGAAAATGTTTGCAAAATGCAAGCCATATGTCACCAACGATTGGAAATACTGATAGAATGTGAACATGGCAGGGTATTCTTGACATTTAAAGTCAGCATTTTAGAAAGGACAGAAAGTTACTTTGTTGGTAATTACCTGTAAAAACTGTCTAGGACTACCTTAAAAAACTTACTCGCCGTATGAATATCATTAATTATGTCGTCTCTTTCTAATTTCTGTAGGTATCAGGAGACTCCCCGAGGGTGTTGGGCAGTTTTATCGATGTTGATGTTCTTTTGCTCCGCGACGCTGTGGCAAATAGCATGGTACTAGCGGCCAATGGAGTGTGGTGGTAAGGTGATCCGTACCGAAAATGCTGGGTTCAAGTCCCATGCAAAGCAACATGAAAATTTTAAAAAGTTTTTTATTAGAAATAAGATGTATTTCTGTCATTAAAAGCTTTTCAATGAAAATTCATCTGCCTTGCAGCTTCCGCTCGAAATTGGTAATAAAAAAATATGCTGATGATAATGAAGGAAGAAGCATAGCGAAAATTGGAAGGAAAGGTAGGCTTTTGTCTCTTTGGAGGTAAATCGTGCAAAGTAATTTTTTTAAGGTACTAACCCGACCAACGCGGGAAAAATTTCATAAAACAACGCTGAACCTTCCAGCTCATAAGACACTGTCCTTGTGTGAGAAACTTGGGGTCGACAAGCCCTCGTTCATTAAATAAACAGGTCTCGGCACAGGTAGATAAGGTTGCCAATTTTTTTAGAGAAGCTATAAATTTTGCTACACAACCTTTTAAATCCTCACTTATTCCGTATTTCCCATTAACTACTTCATTGAACCACGCCAACGATAAGTTTGAAGGAAACCAGAACCTTTTACTGAACTTCAGCTAGGGCTTAAGGGAACGTCACCAAATTTTGTATCAGTCGGCATTATTTTTGACAAAATTTTGACATACTATATTGGCCATAGAAATTGACATACCACAATGAAAATATCTAGAGCCGCCACTGTCGTAAGTCCATACTTGCGTATAATTCCACACTCAACTAAGCATTGGCTGCACGGATCATTTAACTTTTGATGGTATTCAAAATACAATTGCGTGCAGCTGCTGCCATTTTTTGGCAACACTAATATTTAGACGGACGTAACAGTCTGACACATTTGCGGAATTTCTTTTCATAGGAAGCAACAGACTGCTATGGCAAGTAACTTGTATGCTAGCAATTATCCGCAATTTTTGAACAATGTTTCAAATGAATTCAGAACCTTAATGAGTCGCAATCATGTCATGATCATAACCCATATAGCTAGCAATGCGTACTCAAGCTGGTTATTCTGTGCATCGCTTTCTCTCTTAATTTGGTGGATGATTATGTCACGATTGTGCACAAGTAATATAATACTGTGGCGAATGTTGACATCACTTGGATGTTAATAAATAATAACGCAACAACAAAAACATTAAAGCAAGCCAGCAGCTCGAAGGAAGAAGTGTCTCATACCCACACATGTAGTCATGAGCCGAAGTTCTTACTCACACATTCACACGCATATAACTAATTGCCAAGCAGGAGAGTTCTAGAAGGTGAAACGTCTAGATTATATGCGGACGACGGAACAGATAGTATAAAAGCAGCGCAAGCTGAGTAATAACTAATCAGTTTGATTTAAATACGCTATTAGTTGTGAAGTATAACTTTGAAGTACTCCTCCCAAAGTAATCTAAATAAAGACCAGTGTGCAATACTGAATATTGGAGTCATTTATTCAATAGTTTAGCGATACGAACGTTAGCAGAAGGTTTCAAATAAGCGGAATTCCCCTGAAAATAGCTTTAGTGGTTCAATTGTTCATATTTTTGTACTCTTACACTTCTGATAATAAAGTTCTTGAATGCTAAGTTAAACGGCTTTCTGTCCAAGCGAAGAAGGATTGCTAAAATAATACCTATGACTGAGTTGTTACCTTCACTTTTATTTTAGGATAACTCGATTTAAACGCTACCCTGCAGATGTAACAACATACGACTGGTTGTTAGGTAGGAAGTTTTAATGGCTTCGACGCACGACGCCCATGAAAAGCCGTTTTGGTGTCATACAAATTGATTTAATCTACTGAGTGCTACTTCGGATATGTTCAAGAAAAAACTCCGGATCATCCCCTTATCTACCCCGATCGGCATGACTTATTCGACACTTCTTTATCCCCCACCTCTATCCGCGGAGCACATACATGACGGTTCATCAGCCTTCTCATTTTTCGCGATTGTACCTCAACTCAGATAATGGAAATTTACTAAGTGTTAGTTACCGCAGCTATAAATTGCGTGCATGACCCTACAGTTTTGAGCTAGTGTATGGTGCTGCTAGCACTTTATTGCTGCTTCTGGACCTTGTTGTTGTTGTTGTAGAAATAAGGACACTCCCCGTAGGCCTTGGGGAGTGTTATCGATATTGATGCTCCTTTGCTGGATGTAGATCCCACAGGTTCCAGTAGCAAGCGCCATTATGGAACTTGTCCGACCATCTCGGCAACGATTTGGCATGACTACATGAAACCTTCTGGGCTATACCGCCACCCTAGGTACATGAGGTTCTCCAGAGCCTCGGTTGTTAAAGAAACGGGATTCGCCGCAGGTAGGTGAGGTTGACAATTGGGTTGGAGAAGCTATATATTGCGCTAACAACCCCTTCAAATAGTTGCGCTATACAACCCCTTAAATCAATGTGGTGTTGCCAGACATGCCTGCCTTGAGTATATTTTAAGGCCACTAACCCGCTGGGGTTGTGCATCTGGACCTCAAGTGATTTGCAGGCCTGTGAAATCGCGATTTTTTCTGCTTAAAACACATTACAGTATGACGGCAGTTTAAGCTACGTCGAAATTACTAGAAAATACGAAAAGATTCCACTCCCCAAACCTGAGTCCATTTTGAAGCCATCGGCTTGTATAAGTTTGCCGTTATAAGCTGGAACTATTCCCCCTTCCAATCATTCTTATTTGGAATGCTAGTATTAGCACCGCACTCAAACTGAAGTTTGCGGGAGTAATAATCTATTCCGCATATAAATGTTTCAGGCAACCATAAATTAAGAATGCTGTTTCTGAGTATCCTTCTAGCATTCAGATGCCCTGAGTCTCAGTGCGGTTTGTGCCGACGTACATAATATGAACATATCTATCGAACTCAGGTTTAATATGTGGTCTAAAGCTGCGTTGCGCGAAGAGCGACAGGCTCCAGTGGCAGCAAAGTATGTAGTGCTATGAACTTTCTGTAGGCTGTTGAGATTTTAGTTCTTATTAAGAGCTTCCCACCACACTATAGGCCACATCAGCACTGTTCGCACCACTGCCTCTTTAAGGCATAGCACCTTCTTTGACATTTCTATAACCACCAAAAATTGTTGGAGTCCCATTATTTAGAAAAATTAAGAATAAAGAAAGCGTAGATTTAGATGTAATTTTTTTTGTTTTTATTATGATATTAAAGGGTACCGAAAAGTTTAACTTTTGTTTTTTGGAACCAATGGCGGATACAGGTGTGGTGGCGATGGGGCGATCGCCCCCCCTAGACCTACCTGAATAAATATTGGGCGTGCTTAATTTGCCAGTAATTTAAATGCATTTTTTAGATTTCCGTAAAATTGAGATTGAATGAAATATTTCTTATCTTCTTTTGTCTGCTTGTCTAGCGAAGAAAGGTAAATAATAAATAAGTGAGTTTTGCTTTTTCCGCTTATTGCCGCAGATATGCCATGGTTTGTGAATAAAATAGTTGAAACATGGTGACCTTGCAAAACATAAAAAATTCTTCATATCACCAACCAACTTCATTTTTTTTTTATAAAAGTTCCGGAACATATCTAATATGTCGTTTCATTTATGCAATATCAGAGCCACTGACGACCTGATACGAAACTTTTATTCTCTCTCAATTCGTTTCCAGGAATGGGGCTCGAAATCAGCTGTCTGTTCATTCAATTGTAAACAAAAGTTCATTCGGTGTAAACAAAAGTTCATTCGTTTCCAAGAATGGGGTCTGAAGTCAAATTATTCATCTCTTTTTTTCCTTTTTTGATTGCTGCAATAGATATAGATTCAAAATAACTCCACTTAGTTAAAGCCACAAGTGAAACTCTCTTATCAGAGAGAACTAGCTTCTACCTTTGAGCTGTATAAAATCATTTCTTGATTGTTTTTTGTTCGAATTCTTTCAATTAGTTGAGCTAATTTGAGTGCTTAAAGATAAATTCGATACGTTTATTTGTAATTATGTCAAAATGGTGTTCTGAAGTTTATCATTAATTTATATTACTGACTTCCATGGCAAAAATGGATTTTGAGCTTTCGGCCATGATCACCCTCCCCCCCTCATCTGGAGGCCTGTATCCGCCCCTGTTTGGAACTCCTTAGAAGTTAAGTTGGGTTACTTTTTCAACTTCTTACCCTCATTTATCGTAATACACTCTCATTCTTTCATTAGGATGAACATAGGCCTATGTAAATACGTATGTATGTAATCCAGTGTGTGCTACTATGACAACGAAACGACAGACAATTTAAGAAGCAAGCAAATGGATGAATGCAAATGAAATTGTAAAATTGAAGCAATGAATAAAGAGTTGGATATAAATATGAAGCAAATTTCTGAAAAAGACATTCAGACATGCGAAAGGTAAGTAAACCAAACAACAACATAACAGCCAGAAAACAGATGGATAACAATCTAGGCAGTAGAAAGAGTTAACCACAAAACGCAAAGCATTGGTGCAAGGCAAATCTAGAAAGTATATATGTTTGTATATCGTACAGTATTTACAAGAATGTTATTCAAATGTGCCACATGGCATAGTTCAAAAATGTCTTCTCAAAATTTTTTAAAAATTTCGTAAGCTATGAAAAATGTACACGATTGCAAATTTGTTAGCACTGACACATTTATGGCTTTTATGTAGAAAAGCACATAAAAACAAGTACGAACGGTACTGTCTTCGGCTTCGGCGAAGACTTTATACCTTTCACAAGTGAAAATGAAAGCCGAAATTTTCGACCAATATAAAATAAAAGACAGCACTTTTTCAGTTTTTCGAAATTTTCGATATCGAAAAGTGCGCGTGGTTATAGTCCGATTTCCTTCATTTTAAATAGCGATCTGAGATGCTCGCCCAGGAAACTAAATATAAAATTTCATCAAGATACTTCAAAATTTACTCATGTTACCGTGTTTATGGACAGACGGACGGACGGACTGACGGACATGGCTAAATTAATTTCTTTTTTCACGCAGATCATTTTGATATATATATCTCGATTAGCTTATGCCGTTACGGGTTAACGTTATGCGAACAAAATTAATATACCCTGTGAGCTCTGCTCAGCTGAGTATAATAAATCGGTTATCCTCACACAAACTTTCATTTTTCTTGTTGTATGAGATAGCTTAGACCACGAGTCGCTTTTCTATGCAATATATGACGTATATGTAAAGATTTGAAGAAATTTAAGATTCTAGCTGTTAAAGTGAGCTAGAAATGCCGAAAAGCTTCTTATCTGAACAAACGGTTTGTATGGAGTATATATTATATATAGGACCGATTTTTACAATTTTTTAAGTCACCAGTATGGTATGTATACGAAAATATCTGATGAAATTTGAACCTTATATCGGATAAATTAGGGAAAATATGACAAAAACCTTCTTTTATGAAAAGTCGGTTGTATGGGGAATGTATGCTATAGTGATCCGATCTGGTCGGTTCCGGCGAATAATCGCACACCAAAATCTACTCGCTGAGAAAATTTCATTAAGATATCGCAAATATTGAGGGACTAGTTCGCCTTCAAACAGACAGGTGAAAAGACGGACGCGGCTAAATTTACTCAGATCTTTGTCTTAACCATTTCGGTATACTTTTTGTTAGATCGATATTTTCTCTTTTAGGGACTTGCAATTTTAAACTTCGTGAAAACTTGATATACCATTTTATTTTCATGAAAAGTATAAAAAGCAAACAAAAGCAGTAGCATCATGCGGCTTCTAGAAAATAAAGCAATCTTTTGAATTATTCCGCAAAATTAACGTAGTTGTTAGACAATTTTAAATTGCATAGGAAATGTTTTTGTTCACTTTTCTATTGAAGTATGCAATATGGGTTTGTGTGGTTAGTTTATCTTTACATATGTAGGCTTTTAAAAATAATTATAGCAAAAACGTAAAGAGCTTTATTAAGCAAATTTATCAGGAACGTTAAATTTCTCAATGCCAAGTTACCAATGTTTATTTAATTGATGTCCTCATAAATATTTTGGTTGAATTTATCGACTTCAGATCATCTTCCCGCATTTGAGTTTCCGCCAAGCTATCAGCTGCATCTTTATCAATAAATCAAAAACAAAGCGACTACCATGTGAATGTTGGTAGACTTAGGGCGTAGTTTCCATATACCTACGCTCTATGCAGTTATAATATCGACGCAGACTATCATCCATTGGTAGGATAGGAAATGTCACATAGCATTAAAACCCAAAATTATACCATACTTCTGCATACTTTCAAACAAAGAAAATTTTTAACGCAATAGCCGTCCTTAAAATAACAAGACGTTGAGAATATATGTATTATCGATTGAATTGTTCAATTATGGAAGTAAGGACCTGTGTCAGCAAAGATGCAAAAAATATATTGTTTCAAATCATCAGGCATGTACTCATTCGTCCTTATTCTGCGTGTAAAAGTCAACATATTTCTCGTTGTTTAGGATTATGCGTTCAGTTTCATGATCGTCCATGTTTGTTTCATCGCCACAGCGCCTATCAACTTTAACATAGAAATGAATTGCGGATTGAATCAAGCATCCCATTAAAGAACAGTACGCTTAACTTTTTAAAATATGTTTCAGCAGGCAATCACAACACGTTACTGCAAGACTTGTCACGGTTTCATCCTTTCACCTAGTCTGGTGCACCGTAAATTATCAGTGTAGTCAACAGACACCGGCTCTGTTCAGGAACGTAACAAAAACTAAGAAGAATTAAACAATTCGTTTAGTTTATACATACCGAAGCTGCCTTCCTCACGCCGATGACTTCGCGATAATGACAAGAAGTGCGGGTCTTTCCATTGATGAGCTTTATTGTAAACTATAATCCTAGTATTTCTAAATTTATCGCCTTACGAAAATTTTTACTATTAGGCAGCAAGTCTCCGACGACCATATTCACGACGTGGAAGCTCAGAATAAGAGTCGAGTCACTAGTACTAAACCTTTAAGGATCACGCTTTGCCAATTCGCTGAATATTAACGACTTTTTCCGTTCTGATTTCAGTTTGATGAGCCCGATACATACGCCAATTCATTCAGCGCTCCTAAAACGGATAAACATACATCATATATAAGTTTTTGTTGTATTTAAATTTTTTTAAATTTCCTAAAAAAAAAAATTTTAAGGGGTTAATATTTTTTTCTTATCAAGCAAGAACTGCTATACAAAAGAGAGAATTGTCAGATTCACTATAAATATGCATAATATATTATGATCCAAAAAAAAATTTTAAATAAAATAAATGTAAGGCTCGATAGCCTCCGAAGAGATTTTAGGTCCAGCTTCTCTTTCAGTTTGCTTCGTGCTCCTTTTAATTTTCCCTATAAATTGGCGGAACGGGACCGACTCCGGCATCTTCAAGGCAGTATTAACTGAGCTGCTTTTCATGGCATAAATACACTTGGAGTGTTTGCCAAATCACTGCCGAAGGGCGACCCCGCTGGGAATAACTTTTTACTAATTAAAAAAGCTTTTTTCTAAATTCTGGATGTTGGTTTACCAGGGGCTTGATCCCTGTATTTTTGGTATGGTAGGCGGTACATGCTACCACCACACCACGGCCGCCGCTTTCTACTCATCCTCTCATTTTCTATGCGCCTCAATTCACAAATACTTGCGGATTTTTAGTAAATTTTTCCAAATAGGGGCATGGCACAGCTCACTTTTTCATAAATCTGCAATAAATGATGAAATTATGAAAATTTACACTTAGTATCGTTTGCGGACACTGCTCACTTTTCCTCTTCCCTTGCGTCTTACTAGTCCTAAGTGCTTTGTGAAAACTGCGCTGGCAGCACGCACGACTTAGCTGTGAATTTCATTCCATATTCTTTATTAGGGTTGCATGAATTGTTACGTTTCAAGTTGTTTCATAGCAGTCATTATCTCCACCATCTTACCCTATATGCAATTCTTCACTGGATTTGGAGCCTAGGAGATGGAGAGCCATCCATCCGAAAAAATAAAACAAAGACTTTTGTTTTTGAATTGGCGCTATACAATTTTAACTCTTTCTTAATCTTTCTACACTGAATACATCAAAATTCTGCTTTTATCATAATTTAAAATAAAAACGCGCAAGTCAAAGCTGAACAAAATTTTGAGTTTGGGCTTGCTACTATTTGCAGAATAGCGTATTAAAAAAGTGTAACCGTTATTCGTTGTCACCCTCTATATAACTTAAGCTTGTCTAATGTGACCACATGAACCTACCTTGAACATTTTCAATACAATTGGTTGGAAAAACTCTTTAAGTACACTTGCCACGCACACTTTTTATACGCCACAAAATACACATAAATTTATTTAAATAACAGCTTTGGTAAAATGTTTATAACTCCTTTTGACTCTTATAACTCCTTTGGACTCGATTTTGACCCACTTTAACCGTCCTGTGCATAGATGAGTACTAGAGCTTTACGCCGATCGATTATCGGCGGCGGCGGCGTAGGTTCTATTATATACCGGCGGCGGCGGCGTATGCGGCGTACGTACATATGTATATCCTCAATTTAAGTACGAGGTATGAGGTAAGAAACATTTCAAAGGAGTGTTTATGCCCCTGGAACCTACTAAAGGATTTTGCTTCACTGATTTCGCTTATTCTTTGAGCCAATCGCAATATACAATTCTTTGAAAAATCGGCACCTTTTTGGGTAATTTGCTTTTTTTAACCACTTGAGGACAATTTGAAAACATGCTCACCTTGGGTAATTTTATTTGAGTTCATTATTCATTATTAATTTTTTGAAAAAAATGTGCAAAGTGAGCATATAAATCTATATATATAAAAAGAAGTGTACATTTTGATTGTCACTCCATAACTCGAGAACAGCTCGACAGATTGCCACGAAATTTTTAGAAAAGATACAGGAAGGAGAGATGGTGGTTAGTTGATTTTAAAATCCCAAATCGGTTGAGCCATATATGTATTAAAATCAAATTCTGTGTGTGTGTGTGTGTTCGCTATGGAAACGTATTTCCCACACATCATTCATCATCAAATTTTGGTTATGGGTTCCTTCGATCAACGGGAAGGTTTTAGGCTAAAAATAATTTCGATATAAAACACCACCAAGAAAATGCGGAATTTGGAGGAAGGGGGCGTGGCACCTCCCATACAAATGGAATATTTAATAATGCATAACTTTGAAGGTATACATGCCAGAACATTGAATTTCAGTAAGGAATTATTAGAGGTCAATCCTTAACACCACCAAGAAAATATGGAATTTGGAAAAAGGGGGCGTGGCACCTCCCATACAAATGGAATATATTATACTGCATATATCTGGATGTCGTAATGGTAGGATAATTAAATTTGGTATGGAGATATGTGACGTTAAGTCCTAAAACCTCCAGTAAAATGTGGAATGGGGAAAAACTACGGCTGCCGTACAAACTTAAGTTATTTTAACACCATAAGTTTGACTGTATTGTTGAGTTGAGCTGTTATGCCTTTTGGACGTTTAGTAATCTGCCGCTGTTAAAAAAATTTTTTAGCTTCAGTCTATCTACATCTTCTATAAAAATCAAATTCTGTGTGTGTGTGTTCCCTATGAAAACGTGTTTGCTATACTTCGATCATCACCAAATTTTGGCTCGAGGTTCCTTCGATCAAGACGAAAGTTTTTCATATTTCATAATTAAGAATTTTAAATTTAATTGGTTTTGTTTTTTGGCTATGCGAAAGAACTATCTTAGCTCCCAAAAATGATCGTGTTAACAAAATCAATAATCGCTTTCAAAATCAATTTCCTGGTGAAGTGACGAAATATAAATCTATCGATACAGTTACAGATGAAGATAAAATTGTGAATTATCCAAATGAATTTCTATACTCCTTAGAACCAAAAGAAATGCCTGCGCATATATCAACTTTGAAAATTGGCTCACCAGTCATGCTTCTTCGGAATGTAATCAAAGCAACAATCATCAGCGGTAAAAGCAATACAATAATATAAAATAAGATACAATAAGATACAAGAATAAAATGTTTTAACAGAAAAATTCACCAAATATGAGTACAAAATTCAATTCAATTTACAGAAAAATAAACTAAATTATCAACAAACAAAACAGAAAAAATAACGCAACATCCATTCAATCTCGCGCGTTACAACGTGCGCCTGGTAATGCTAGTTTATTATATAACTTTCCTTTTAGTGTTTTGTTTTAATAACTGGGTTAATGGGGTGTTGCAATGTCCGTGTAAAGCTGACATCAAAAGCGTGTGTTTGTTCAAATAACTTTTGAACAGTTAGAAAGAGTTAAATTTCGCAATTAGTTTCAGTGTGATGCGCATCCGATGATACCACTTTCGACCATATCCGACCAATTTTCGACAGTATTGAACGAGTAGAAAATATAGTAGTGCGCTGGATGGATGATATTTTTGATATTCGGCGGCAGCGTGCGAAAAACAACAAAATTCGGCGGCAGCGGCGGCGTTTATCGGCGGCTTATATCTCTAATGGGTACCCGGGTACCTTTTGCATATTCAAAAGCCATTTTTAAATAATCTACAAATAGGAACGAGTTAAAATTTTGTGGCATCCTATGGGAATAAGTTTTCTACAAAAAAGAGAGATAATTTTTTCAAATGTAATTTCATAAAGATGATTTTTTTAATAATATAGTTTTTTATTACTACTTCTCATGGCTGGGATACACATGTACCACTCATAGTTCTCACGTTTTTACGTAATCTAATGTGGCATCCTATGGAACAAGCTTTCTTTAAAAAGGAGAGAAAATGTTTTCAAATATATTTTCGTAAAGATGGTTTTTTTAATGAATTAGTTTTTTGTTACTAAAATTAGCTTTTTATTACTAGTTCTCACGTATGAACTGCCTTGTGGTACCCGGGTACCCAGCCATGCGAATTATGAAGAAAAATTATTCATGAACAGGACGGTTAAAGGGACAAATTTAGTTCTAAACTTTGTACGCTTATCAAAGACCAATTGCAATGTAATAATTTTATGGTGAGGTAACTTAAGTTCAACGGACATAAGGTCAATTGACCTCATGAACACTTCGTGTGGAATTAAGGTCAGTCGAAACTTTACTTATGTACCAAAGATAAATGACAATGCAATAATTCAATGCGGGGTGACACAAGGTCAAACAACGCAAGGTCATTTGACCTTAAATTCACTTTAAGTTTCCATTAGGTCAATTGAATTTCTGCATACTTATCAAGCTTAGGTTGGGTTGAACTAGCCGGTCCATGATGACCTCACATAGACTTAATTAGTCGTACTCGTGCTCAATCGATTTCTTCTCCAACCCATACTTCTACATCTGTTATTACTGAACAAGCAATATTCAAAGTCATGTGATGCCTAAAGGTAGTGTCCAGTCAGAATACCCCGTCATGAGTCTACAGTGCTCTCCTTTTAATGATATAAATAACTTTCTTTGAGCAAGGTTGTCAGACCTATACATAATTTTCGTCACTTTGTAGCCGCTTGGGGTTACGTATTTTCCGCTTGATCGATCATATGCATTCCTCATCCTCTTTCAATTTCGTTCAATCAATGATGTCTATGTAGTAAGCTTCTAGGGATGAGCCCTTTTTAGCTCATATGCTCTGGGACCCAATAAATATATGCTGCTACCTGTCCCGACGACTTCCAGGGATTGCTTACACTCTTACACACTTGCAGATGCTATGCTATGGGAGATTGTTGCCTAAAGTGCTGGTTGTTTGTCAATATAAAAGTTTACGTGGCTGCAGTTTTAGATATTTTTTTTTTTTTCAGTGATTCTGCTGTTTTGGATATGTCTACTACTTTCGCAAAGAATGCTACAGTGATCAGTCAGCTTTTATGATCTGATTATTTCCAGATGCACATAATATACCGCTGACCCTTTTCCTTCCACTACTTGGGAACCATCACTGTGCACGCATATCGCCTCGTCCGCCATTTGGGCACCCTTGCGCCAACCATCCACCTCTATTGTGGCTCTCAGAGCCACTTCGAAGTGCAGGTACGGGTTCAGGTGGTCGGTTTGTCGTGTAATTGATGACGCTTTACTAAGAAGGTCGTATGATCTGCGCTCAAGCTGTCCCGAGCCAATGGGGCGCGTTGCGCCGCGCTGCAGTTGTAAACGCTCTTTGTTGTTTTCATTTTTAAATTTTTTTAAGAAGGTTCTTTTTTGTATATCTGTCCACCAAACATGAACTCCACGGTAGAGAATAGGCTTTACAACCGCTGTATATACCCAATGAGAGAGAGAGGGCGACAAGCGCCACGTACACCCCAGCATTCTTTTACATGCATAAAGTGCCGTAGAAGCCTTCTTCACTCTCTCCTCCTTGTTAAGCTTCCATAACAGTTTATCACGGACCTATGGAATAATTTGATAGTACGTTGACATAAAGCCAAAATACATAAGCCCAAATTATCTAATTGCTTTAATTCTATTTTAAGTAAGGATATTCTTTCTTTTCAGTTTTTCTTCAACCAAAATATTTTCTAATTTTTATTACGGTTAGCTATAAGAGTGTGGTTTTTTAGTTTTTTTTTTAATATTATTTATTTAAGTTTTATTTAAGACTATTGTTGCTTTTTGAAATATGATTCAAATAATTGCAAAGACCTCTAAAATATTCTGATTATCTTAAAAAAAATTTCAAAGTTTGTAAAGCTCAATGCCAGATTAGTTTTTGTACTACGAACTCAGGCGCTACTAAAATGTTCACAATAAGCCAAACATGATTTGCACAAAAAAAAATTTAATGAATATAATATTTCGCTGATTTTCATTCTTAATCCATCCGTGTATAAAAGTAGATATATATGTATGTGTGCATTTGCCTTTTGGGTATTAATGATTTTTTAATTAAAACGTTTTGTAGCATATTAAATATGTGTTTCACTAGCAATTTATTTCCGATAACTTTACAGAATTTTTAAATATAAAATCTCTCATTCTCAAAATGCCGCACCATGCAAGGGAATTGAATTGTAAAGTATTGTTTACAGTGGGTTGCCATTTGTCAGTTATTTATTGCTGTGTCAAGTTTGAATCAAAATTTATTAGCCATATCAGTAGCTTGTACGTATAGTAAATGCATTATGTATTGATTCTCCCAGCAAATACTGACATAAGCGATTGTAAACAATAAAGAACACTGGTTATACTTCTGACAGAAAAACCCTAGAATAAGGAAAGTACTGTAAATCAAACGCCTTATAAAAGCGCCTTATTTAAGGCTTATGTTAAGACTTAACTGTTTCCTTAACTTAGAGATATATGATTAGGAAACTGAATATTTTTTATTTGAAAAATTTGAACATATATAAAACTAGTAAATAAAAAGCTCTATTTCAAGTTTATGCTATCCTCTTCGTTTGCTTTTCCACGTATTGCCGGGAACTACATGCCTTACCGAAAAATCAATTGACATCTGAGAAATGCCATCTGGCTAAAGAATATACGAAGGGAATATTTCCATTTCTAATATACACTTCATGAACAAAACGAACTACTGCCGAAGAATGATCTCGTTTAAAAAAAACTTTCAAAAAAAGCTTTGGGTTTTTTTTGATTTATTTCTCACGTACTAGAACCCAAGAACTGAAAATGACTTATAACTTATAAGCATGTGACGCCGGTAGGCAGTGTCCCGTCAATATACCCATCGTGAACTATATATTTAATCTTTTTTCTCTTATTATACCGAATGTATTGCCTCAACATATATAACTCCTTATGTAAGCCTTATTTTAAAGGACTATATGTCTTATATAAAAAGCCACAAAGAACAAGTAGTATCTTATAATAAGGCCTCGTATAAGCCCTATTTTATATGGTCCATAAGCTTTATATTAAGGTTGCTATGTTGCATATTATGACTCGTAATATTTCCTTGTTTAAGCTTTATATTATATGGACTATAAGCCTTATAACATAACGTTAACTTTCAGACTATGTACAAAAATTAAAGAGTCCATATAACTAATATTTCTTATAGAATTTAGGTCTAATTTCTTAAGCCTTTTGATCATATGAAATGAGCCTTGTATAGGGTTTAAAATTTTGTAGGGCTTGTGGCCATAAATATACAACCCAGTAGTAGTCAAACTGACCGCTCATACAATAACATTTTTTCAATAAGCATGACTTGGAATTTTATCCCATATTTTAAATAATTAGAAATCCAAGATGCAATATACTTTCGAGGATATCTGGGCCAAGTTTCTCTTAAAACGTCGTGCTGTTTTTTAGTTTTTTAAAAATTAGCCTTGGAACGGAATGATATTTCAACTATTTGATCCTTCAAAATTTTTTTCTATTTGTTTCCCATCTGATATTTTTCGGAGTAGTTTAATCGTAGTCAGAAAGTTCCATGCTTCACTGCCGCATGTGTAAGTATTCGATCTTGTTATTATTATGTTTGCTGTATGTTGTTGTACGGTAAAGATTTTTATTTTCAAATTTAATTTTTGTTATTTGTTTGCCATTTTGTACCCTCATTGGCAACGTTGACAGTTGACACATTTACACGTGAATATATGTGCGTGCATTATTAATAAGTAGCATGGCAATACTAGTAACTGTGAGCTTATGCAGTTTTGTATGTATGTATTTAAAGCTTTGAGCTCTATAGCAACAATAATAAACGAAACTCTAAAAGGCATGCATAAGCGTCAGTAATGCACTGCTTATTTTTCATTCCAACAAATCTCTAAAAAAGACTAAATACGAATTTACAGAACGTAACAAAATGGTTAAGCGGATTTGCTATTGACTTCAATGAGTTTTCGTTTATTTCAGAATTTATTACACGTGCTTTTGACAAGCATTTCCGTATTTATTACATATTGGATAGGTCAATGCAATTGCACATAATGTAATAGGAAGGAGGCCGGAATTTAATAAGGAAAATTCCAAACAATAGAGTAATGGCACCATTGGCTTAAAGCTGTATAATCCAGCTTCTGAGGGGGGCCCGCGATTTAGAGGTCTATGACATTTTTTTAATGCAGGAGAGTCTTTAATTGTTCCATGTGCAATTTCTAAGCCGAATTTTAAAAGCAACGAAAATCTGCATTTCGTTTTAATATTATAGTGAAGTGTTAAAAATAAAAATCTATATATATGAAAAGAAAGACTAAAATGTGTGTTAGTTGGTCGCCGGTGTTTGAAGAGATGCGTCGGTCGATATTGTTCAAACTTTCACACAAGTTCTGTAAATCTCACGCGGTGGTTACTACATAGGTTTCGTTGCGATCGACGCAAAGGATCTCGAGATATAGGCCGAAACGTGGACCCGAGTACCCCTAGAATGTGTTTATAGAATATGGATAACAAATGAAAGCTGTTGATGAGTGCCTTAGTAGAGGATAATTTTCATAACCCAGGGTGACTAGGGTCTCGTGATATGGGCCAAAACGTGGGCCAGTGAATGCCTAGACAGTGTTTATACAATACAGATATCAAATGAAAGGTGTTGATGAGTGCTTTAGGACAGAGTAATATATTATCCAGAGACGAACTGGGACTGGGATTAGGACTAGGTCTGGACCTGAGACTCGGAGCGGGACTGGGACAGGGAATGGAAAAAAATACATACCACCCTCTGGGACAGGCCATAAAGGATGCAGAAGAATGAGAAGGAATTGAGAGAAGAGAAAAGAGAGAAGGAGATTGAGAAAGAGATAGAATGAGACGAAGATGGAGTTAGATGAAGTGAAGTGAAGAGGGTGGAGGGCAGAGTCAGATGGAAAAAGCTTATTAAAATGTATGAAGATAGGCCAAATTTATGGCAGGACAATGTCTGCCGGGTCTTCTAATTGTTTAATAAATAACTCCAATATTCTGTAATGCAAAATTGTCTTTATTAGATTACTTTCGGAGTAGTGCAATTATACTTTACAATTATACTTCACTTCGCAACTGATAGCGTGTTTAAATAAAACTGTATACTGACTACCCAGCTTTCGCTGCTTTTATACTCTCTGTTGCCTGATCCACCCATTTCTCCTAAGGTCTAGTAACTTCGCGAACTTCATGCTTGGTTTCCAGCCATATATATACATGTATATTTGTAGTTTATGGTCTCTCGCATAGCCAATGCGTATGTATATGTGAGTATTACTTCGGTTGATGGTGAGTATCTCTCTGCTGGCTTGTATGTGCATGTGTAAATGATGACTGATTTGTTTACGTACATAAAAGTGGCTGCTTAGTATCGCATTAGGGATGCTAGTATCACTTAGTGATGTGAATATTCGTCACACTGCCCTCTACCCAAGTCTGATCGTTCCGATTAGACAAATCGCTAGATCTAACCATTTCTAGCCTTTCAAATGAACCCCTTTTATTTCGGGGTTTCCCAATGGTTTGCATGCGGTAGATGGTATCAATGATCCCCTTCATAACTTTGCACGGCCCTTCCCAACTGTACCAAAATTTGAATGGAACACCTTTCCGCCGGTGAGGGTTGAATAGCAGTACCAAATTTCCCCCTCGGAAACCTTCAGAATTATTGTTCTTGTCGTACCTGTGTTTCATCCTACTACTCATTATTCTGGACCGTTCCCTCACACCCTGTTGTTTGGCCAATGAACTACTTCGCAGAGCTTGCGCTTGACGGATTGGCTTCGCATCATCAGTATCGTTTCGACGTTTCACAAGAGTAGTGCGCCCTGGCTTGAAACCACCCTTGCATTCTTTCCGGAAAATTCTTTCGCTCGTTTTAGTGCGTCCATTAGTGTTTGTCAATGCCAGTGTTTTTCTCGCGGGTACCTTGGGTTTTGATTTGTTTGGGCCATTCATTCCATCAATCTTTTCCCGATTTACTTTCTTTAACTTTTGTGGTCTCTGTTTAATCTCCTCCCCCACCACTCGCTTACTGTTGAACCCTTTCTCCAAACTGAAGTTGAGTGGTAGATCCTGGTTCTTATACTCCACAATCTTTCCCTGCATATCGATATGACTTCATCGACGATATCCTTCACATCTAATTTGTTTAGAACCGTGACCTTTCCAATTAAGACGTCACATACCACTTCTCCCCGGACTCGGTTATACTCACCAATGACCGTACGCCACCATACCCCAGGTATTGGCTTTACTCTCCTGTTGACCAAATCAGATCCGATTAAGGAATGAGATGCGCCCGTATCTACAATCGGTACACGTTCTATGCTATCCACATTTCCTTTGACGGTAATACTGCTCGATGTTCATTCAATTTGCGAATAGATATCACAGGACATTCAACAGCTGGGGCAAGTTCTCGATCTTTACATCTGGCTCGCTATTTCTTTTCTCCTCCAGCTTTGAATTAACGACCAGCCAAAGACCGTTGCTGCAATGACGTGCAAAGTGGCCAGGCTTCCTGCATTTGAAGCATTTGATTACTGTATTACTACGCTTTTGCGATCCTTTCAGCAACTCCAATATTGTGTTCACCCAGTCTGGCCTTTTCTACTTCCACGCATCGTGCTTTGAAAACTGGCTTACACAAAAGCGATGATATTTCCTGAGTCAGCGCATGGGATACTGTTTCAGTAAATGTTGGCTCTGGGTTTGCTTATGTCGCTCGCTTCGTTTCAACGTCCCGTATTCCATTAATAAAGCTCTGGATTTTTACACTCTCGGTTTATTCCACGGGTGCGTCTACATTTGCGAGATGAGCCCATCTTTCAACATCCGACGCAAATTCCCGCAAAGTCTCATTCGCCTTTTGGTAACGGTTTTGCAACTCAATTTGGTATATCTGATTCCTTTGCTCGCTTCCGTAACGTCTCTCGACAGCGGCCATCAATGCTTCATAACTGTTCCGCTCGTACTCTGGAATAATCTGTAAGAGCAGCAGGCCCTTTCAATGCCACGAACAGTGCAGCAACTTTATCTTCCGCATTCCAGTTGACGTCTACTGAAATTGAAGCTTGAATACCTGGAAATGAACAGAACCATCAAATGTTGAGGGTTTTACCTTCAGAGTAGACGTTGAAATGATTGGACGGTTCAGTTGCAACTCCTGAATACGATCTTTTAAAGCATCTATCTGGGCCTCCATTTTATCTTGTTGACCACTGAATCCATCCCGAAACTACGCTAGTTTCTCTGCTATACACGCTTCCAGTTGTGAAGAGATCTGCGATGATACCTGTGCTGAACTTTGTGCCGACATTTCTGGTATACGTGCCTCTTGTGCTTTAATTTTAGATGTTATTTCTAACGACATCTCTGAGATACGTGTCTCCTTTGATTCATGTTGAGATGATATTTGCGACGACATTTCTCAAATATGCGTTTCTTGTGCTTCAATCTTGGATATTGTTCAGTTCTCCTTCGAGCCTAGTTGTGTTTACATCTTGGATGTTATACTTGTCTCCTGTGATTCCAGTTGGGATGCCATATATGTCTTCTGTTCTGCCAGTTGATATGACACTGTCGATGTTTGAGCAGATATTGCAACTAAAACCGTGTTCAAGTCTGTGCTCGTAACTGTCTGTGATGTTTCGTTTTCCTCTTCAATATTTGTCGCCTCATCGCCATCAAGATGAAAGACATTCTCTTACTTACTTACTTACTTAATTGGCGCTTAACCTTCTAAACGGTTATGGCCGTCCAACAAGGCGCGCCAGTCGCTCCTTCGCTCCGCCAACCGGCGCCAATTAGTCGCACCAAGGGATTTTAAATCGTTTTCCACCTGGTCCCTCCAACGGAGTGGGGGCCGCCCTCTACCTCTGCTTCCCCAGGCGGGTTCCGACAGAAACACTTTCTTGGCCGGAGCACCATCATTCATTCGCATAACATGGCCTAGCCAGCATAGCCGCTGCGTTTTAATTCGCTGGACTATGTTGATGTCTGCGGATAGCTCGTTCAGCTCATCATTAAATCTTCTTCGGTACTCGCCATCGCCAACGCGTAGATGTCCATAAATATTTCGAAGAACTTTTCTCTCGAACACTCCCAAAGCCGCTTCATCTTCTGTTGTCATGGGCCATGCTTCTGCCCCATATAGCAGGACGGGTACGATAAGTTACATGTAGAGTATGATTTTCGTTCGCCGAGAGAGGACTTTACTTTTCAATTACCTACCTAGTCCAAAGTAGCATTTATTGGCAAGTTTGATTCTTCGCTGGATTTTAGTGCTGATGCTGTTTCTAGTGTTGATGCTGGTTCCCAAATAAACGAAGTCTTTTTCTATAATTATGGCTGCCAACAGTAGCGTGGTTGTCAAGGCGCGTATGCGCTGACTCTTTGCCCGATGACAGCAGGTACTTCGTTTTGTCCTCATTCACCATCAAACCCAAAGACATGCTCTACCACGTTAAATTGTTCTGATTTCATTGCCTCTCGTAGTCGTGCCTGAAGTTCGAGTTTATTGCCGATTGTGTTCAATCCACGGCTCCCCAACTCCTTCTTCAGTTGCTGGATCTTCAACTTACTCCACTTTGCCTTGTCCTTATTGTACTCTGTAAATCTGGAATTTATTCAACAATTCCTCTTCTGACACCAATTGTAACAAATTTAGAGAAACTCCGCTTACTTTACGCCTTCTGCAGACGTTCGAATCACTAAATTGTCGTATAAATAACTCCAATATTCAGTAATACAAAATGGTCTTTATTAGATTACTTTGGGAGTAGTGCAATTATACTTTACAATTATACTTTACTTCGCAATTGATAGCGTGTTTAACTCAAACAGATTATTGACTACTCAGCTTTCGCTGCTTTTATACTCTCTGTTGCCTCGTCCACCCATTTCTTCTAAAGTGTAGTAACTTCGCGAACTTCATGCCTGGTTACCAGCCATATATGTACATGTTTATTTGTAGTTTATAGTCTCACGCATAGCCATATGCTTGTGTATATGTGAGTACTACTTCGAATGATGGTAAGTACCTCTCTGCTGCCATGTATGTACATGTATAAATGATGATTGATTTGTTTACGTACATACAAGTGGCGGCTTAATATCGAATTAGGGATGCTAGTATCACTTGGTGATGTGAATATTCGTCACAATAGCAATAACCAAATTAAAAAGCAATACATGCATGGGCGTTAATGGATTGCCTACGGAGCCATTTTCATACGGCGACGACGAGTTCGTAAATAGCATGCTTCAGACCGTCAAACAAATTTTCCTAAATTTTAAGTCTTGAAAAAAGTGCGAAAATTTTCACACATTCCCTTTTCGCATATTTAAAAGCCGTTTTCGACAGCACGAAAGGAGCTGTCGATATGCCACAATGTCTAAGTCTGGTTTCCTCAAATATCTTAAACTGCTGTACAAAACGACGTTGGGCAACATCATCATCTCAGTCAGAATAAGGAAGGAACAATATAATCCGTTGGAAAATAAACAAATTTTCAAACAGGGTGACCCCCTAGCGCGCGATTTCTTTGATTTGATGCTGGAGAAGATTATAATAGCTGCAGAATTTAACCGCCATGGAACAGTATTGTATTAGAGCGTACAATAACAGGCGTACAATCACTGTCATACTCTGACGACATTGGTAAAATCGGCCTAACTACCCGCGCCGTAAGCCCTGCTTTCTTCAAACCCGAAAAGGAAGCGGAAAAAATGGGTTTGAAGGTTAAAGAGAACAAACTGGTTTAACCGTTGTCATAAAGCAAAGAGTAGGAGCATTTGCGCCGTGGCAATCACTTCACTCTTGGCAGCCATAATTTTGAAATAGTAAAATACCTCATTTTGGAACTAGCATTGACATAAATAACAACATCAGCCTTGAAATCCAGCAAAGAATCACTCCTGCCATTAAATGCTACTTCGGACTAAGTAAGCCAATAAAAAGTGAAGTCCTCCCACTACAAACGAAAATCATGCTCGATCAGTCACTTATCCTACCCGTCCTTCTATGTAGTGCATAAGCATGGACATATTCGAGAAAAAAATGTTTCGAAAGATTACGGACCTTTACGCGTTGGGGGCGGCTTTAGCTTTACGGCTAATAGCTTTACGCAGACGTCAACATATTCCAGCAAATTTAAGCGGCTACACTGGCTAGGCCATGTTATGCGAATTAAAGATGATGCTCCGGCTAAGAAAGTATTTTTATCGGAACCCGCCAATGGAAGCGGAGGAAGGGGGCTCATCACTCCGCTGGAAGGAGCAGGTGGAAAACGAGTAAAATTCCCTTAGTGTGACCAATTGGCGTTAGTTAACCCAGCGAAGAAGCAACAGGCGCGCCTTGTTGGAGGGTCATAATCGCTGTCATTGTTGTTGTATTAACAATAAAGACACCCTCCGAAGGCTTTGAGGAGTGTTATCGATATTGATGGTCCTTTGCTGAATATAGATCTGGTACATTCCGGTAACAAGGCCCCATTAAGGTACTAGCCCGACCATCTCGAGAACGGTTTATATGACCACATTAAACTTCCTAGGCCATCCCGCCCTCCCCAACCCCTGGTTCGATGAGGAACTTGGGGTCGCCAGAGCCTCGGCTGTTAATGAAACATGATTCGCCACGGGTAGCTGAGGTTGACAATGGGTTAAAGAAGTTAATGTTACGCTGACAACCCCTTGAGAGGGTTGCGCTAAACAACCCCTTGCATTAATTTGGTATTTTAGTCGCCTCTTACGATAGGCATACCTAAAGCGGGTATATCCTAACCCCCTAACCCGCTCGGGGAGGCCATAATCGCTTAAGAGGTTAAGCACCAATTAAGTAAGTAAGTAAGGAAATCGAATGTCGTTTAGTGTTTGAATCAAAATCGTAAAGAACATAGCCGAAATCAAATCTGAGGCCAATGCAATCAAGTCAATTCTACGCAATACTGATCTGCCCTAAAAAAAACCACATATTGAAGTAAATGAAATGCAGATAACCGAAACCAGCGCCAAACAAATTGAAGAGGATTATGTAACAAACTAAATAGAAATGGTTGTGAAAATATATATATACCGGGGTAAGTGTAGCTGATGCAGCAGCGTAGGAGTTGCTTCCAAACTGCGATAACGCGCCAAATGTGAAAGGCGTACTTAAGCCAAATTTCGCCCTTATCCCTTTTCAAACAGACGCTATTGAGCTGTTCAAAAAATCGGTAATTCGTTTTTATTTTACATATTCACAGTCGTCGCGCTATTTGTAACGCTCTATTGTGGTTAACGTATTTTTATTTTTATTGCACTAAGAAAAACAACATATTTTGATCAGCACCACCAACAAGTTGGGTTGGGCAGATGTGTCGACATAGAAAGGCCAATGAATCAAAGGTCCACTGTACGAAAGATAACAGAAAACGAAGAAGAAAAGACAAATGTAAATTACAAATGCATTAGCTGATAATAGTGTTGGAATTAAGAGCAAAAGGAGATGTAAAATGTATCCGGAAACTCATAAAATGTAATAGCGACGCGCATGCGACTCGAAAGAGTCGTGCAAAAGCGTCATATAGCAGTTAGCGGAAACGCGAACTTTTGTGTGGCCAGATTTGCACATACTCGACCACGCCTACTAATGGACGTTATGTTAAGTAGAAGTGCTAAAATTGTCAGGACGTGGACACGCAATTTTAGCTGCATCACACATCCAGGCACCCGCAGGCTCACTGATTTGTACTGGTTACAATTGAAAGGTCATATTCACATACAAATGTACATGTGTAAGGTTAAAAGTCAAATGGGAAATCTCGGAAATGTGCACGAATAATTTACATAAACACAACAATGTAGACATATACAGGGTCAGTCCTAAATATCATTATTAGATGATTAAGCTAGATGATGCCAAAATACTTTAAAAACCTTTCTCTAAATGCGATCGTTTTGCTGTCGGTGATTGAGTCGAAAAATAGCAGGGACCTTTTTTTTATCAAACTTCGTCGATACAATTCTCCTTTTTTATTTTCGATATTTATGGAATAAACTCCTATAAATTTCGTTACTGAACTAAGTATGTAATCCAATGTGGAAAACGTTTTCGAAAAAATTTGATGAAGCTGAAGGAAAGAGAAGGAAATAAAAGAAACCAGCAGAGTCAAGAAAAAGAGGAAATAAGTTCAGTTCGTGCGCTTAGAAATCCTCAGTTAGTAGTATTCTTTTTCAAATAGAAGTTGCTGAGCAAGCGTCGTACCGACATCGGAGGAGGCTTTTGATTAATTGCGTATTTCAAAAAATTTGTTTTGCCAAAGTGAGCGCTCGTGCATAGAATTTTTAGCTTTTTAATTTTCGCAATATATATTTTTTTTTTAATTGTTTGGTAGACTCATGCAACAAAAAACTGCCTTGAAGAATACTCAAGAAATATACGTGCATGTGTCTTAACTTGTTGCTCGTTAATCAATCAACAGAGTCGCAATTCCTATTTTGGTAATCACTGGGTTAAAAGCATCAAGAGAAAAAGTTTTGGAAAAGAATGAGTATACTAAAAGGGAGCAGTAGAATGAATAATTTTGACACCAAGGAAATCAAAAAAATAGAGAGAGGTTGTACCATATGCCTAAATGGTTTAAACCAGAGGGTAAAAGAAAATGCAAGTATTGCAAAATATCACAAACCCAATGCCAAGTACATTTATGCTGCAGTGTAACTAACAACTGCTTCGACTTTCTTAAAGACTTGTGTAATGTATTGAATTTTTGTATACCTGTACGCTCAGGGATGCCATCAGGGCTCCTACATTGGACCTCATCTGGTGTCTAAACTATTACATATATCGCAAATCTGACAACAGGTTCGTCTTTCTTGAGCCGAAGTTACCCCAGACAAAAATTTTTGCCACGTAGGCCTTAACGGTTTCGGAGTGTGCATTTGAGGGTTAAATACCACGCCCTCTTTTATATAAAAGATTTTTAAAAGGGTTGTAGATGAAAATAATAAGCTATATCTTAGCGAAAAAGAGTTTTGTATCAATAGAATTTTACTTTCTAAATTGAATTATAACATTAAATTGGAAAACACATAAAATTTGAAAAAAATGGGTGTGACACCGCCACGTTTTTGTCTAAGCAATTTTCGCAGTTTCGGGAGCCATAAGTCTAAGAAAAATTTACATATCGTAACAAAATTGGGTACACATATTTTCCTTATAGCAGGAAATATTTCTAGTAAAATGGACGGGATCGGTTAAAGACCACAGCAACTTAGATATAAAACAAGTATAAAATGTTTAAAAGGGTTGTAGACTAGAATAAAACCTATAACTTAGCAAAAAATAGTTTTGAATCAATAATATTTCACTTATCAAGTTTTATTTTAAGAGGAAATTGGGAGACATTTTTTTTTTAAATGGCCGGTGCCACGTGTTATGTAGAAAAGTAATTTATCTTAAATGAAATGTGCAATTGAAACTCACGCTGAGTATATAATATTCGGTTACACCCGTACTTAGACACCTTTACTTGTTTTAAACTCTTATTAATTTATTGTGCACGTGTGTATGTGACTGAACTCCTCTTAAACGACTAGTCCGATTTTGCTGAAATTTTTTGTGTGCTAAAGATAATTTTTTAATGCTTTAATGGTTTGGTTAATGGCCAAATGGTGAATGGCCTGTTTTAGAACTAAGTATTTGTTTGTATTTGGGTACTATTAACGGGGTCCAATTTAGGTTCTTGGTATTCTTTCAGAACCTAGTAATTACTTAGAGACTTGTACGTTTTCGTACCTTTGAGCTTTAAAAAAAAAAAATTTTAATTTTTCAGAGCCGAGTAATATTTAGCACTGGGTACTTTTTAGGATCCGAGTACTTTAAAAAAACCGGGTACATTTTTAACGGGATAATTTTAGACCCGGGTAGTTTTTAGGACTGGTTACTTTTTGTGCAAGGTACCCTTTTTAGAGCCGGGTAAGCCACTTGCCCAATGAACGCACTCAAAGTGGTGGAATATACAAACAGATATACACAAATATGCCAATCGCTCTTATTTCAAGGAAGAGTTACATACATAAAAATATACAGGTAAAACTAGCATAACGGTATAAAAAATTTTTAAATTTTCGAATTACACGAAAACGTTTGTCGGATCAGCTAGTAATTGATATCACTGCATCAAAAACTCAAATTTGTTTCTGCACCTGAGACACTATTATGAAATTCCTATGTAAAATCACCCCCCGATTCCGAAAGTCAAGGTTATTTTTAATTCTATGGTAAAGTTTTTGAGATATTTACGAATTACCGTTTTTCAAAAAAAAAAAAATTGGGTCCACTTAATCATATATATCTCAAGAACGGATTTTAGCAATTACAAAACGGTTTGAAGCTTTTAAATGGTAATAAAATTTGCTATAATATATTGCATACAACACTTCAAAGATAACGAACAATCATTACGGATTTTTAAAATTTTTTTTTGTAAAAATATAAAAAAATGTGTACCTTGCGAGGAAGGATCTCGAAAACTTTTTATTTTTTTTGCAGATTTTTTTTTTCTCTCTAAGCTCTGTTTTATTGCAAAAAAATAAGCTTTCATTCAATAAAATCGATGAACAAATGCAAAAGTTATAAGCATATGAATTTTGTAATGGCGTCTCTGGTGCATTTTGGCTGTAGACAAGTGTATATAATTTTGAAACATGAGTTTTTTCGCGGTAAACTTAAGATGTATTTTTTCTTGGCCTGCATGGAGTAATAGTTAATTTGAAGAAGGCTTCGCAAATATGCACAGTTGGAGTAGTTTTTTAAACTTAATAATCCAAATTTATAAGTGATTGTGGTGATATGTATAAAACATTAGTTTCTGCGAAGTAATATATCTCTTATGGATATTTTTTCTGTACTCTTAAAGCCATTATGTGTGCTTTGGTTGTAGTGGGTTATTTTGTTTAAAACGCTCTTAAGTTAGAAAACTTTATTTCTAAGTGCCGTAACCCAAATATGCAAGGAATCTTGAAAGCTAGGTTCAAAAACCTATAGTGCTCGAGGGTGTCGTATAAAAAACTTTCAAAACATAGACGCATTAAGTGTTTGAGTACCATGCCTGCAAAACTTGTCATCATCAATATATGAACACTATCAAGGCACTTTATCTACTTTTGGAGAGGTTTAGAACAACACTATTTATAAAAACAACCCAAAAATATGTACGTGTGTACTCTAGTATAAGTGTGAGTGAGTACATTGACTATTGTACGAATAGCAATTGAAATGACACACGCTACGCATACAAGCAATGGTATATAACCAGGAACATGAATATCGACTATTGAATATTCGAAAAGAGTTGTTTGTTGTTTTGCATAACACCACAACCAACGAATTGGGGGAGTGTAAACAGTTTCGAAAAATTTTGATGTTTGTGGTAAGGACATGGATCTGAATGGCTAGCAATTGACCTGCGTAAACGAAGCTTTCAAGTGGTGGCAAACATCACCAGTCGAGCTAAGTTACTGTTTGATAACGCTGTTTATATTTGTATTGTTGTTGTAACTGTTTCAGTTTGATTTGTTTTTTATTTTTAGTGGTTGTTTGGTTTTATATATACATAATTGATATTGCTTACATAAAAACACAGCGGAGTTATGTGCCAAACCAGATTTAACAGCGCTTGACCTTTTTCTTTTCTCTACCTCAGTTTGCACATTTAACATGTGTTGTTGTTGTACCTAATATTACTGATTTAGCAACTGGTGATATTGGTATGCAAATGGGAGTGCAAAAAGATGTTCAGTAGAAAATATTTTTCGGGTATCTACAACATATGCAACAACACACAGATTTGAAAACGAAATACTTCGAACATCACCTGCCCCAAGAAGTAGATGAAACACAGGCAAGTATCTATAAGAACAAATTATCAGTGTGGTGAATGCTATGGTTGTTAGGGGTTTTTTATTTTAAACGCTTTTAGGCTAGAAAATAAAATTATAAAATTATATAGCTATTCCGAAGGCCTTGGGGAGTGTTATCTATGTTGACGATCCTTTGCCGGATGCAGTTCCGGTACGTTCCGGTGCAAAGCACGAACATCTCGGGAACGATTTTGTATGACTACGTGCGACCTTCTAGGCTATCTCGCCCTCCCACTTCCTAGATCCATAAGGAGTTCGGGGTCGCCAGAGCATCCGCTGTTAATGAAACAGGATTCGCCACAGATAGGTGAGGTTGACAATTGGGTGGGAGGACCTATATTTTGCGCTGGCAACACTTTGAAAGGGTTGCGCTACACAACCCCTTGAATCTATTGGGTATTTTATTCGCCTCTTACGACAGGCATTCCTACCGCGGGTATATTTTAACTCCCTAACCCGATGAGTGAAAATCTTTTGGTTCTGCAACTCAAATCAGTTTAGTGGAATGAAAAGACAGGAAACTAAGAGAAGCAATAAGGACATAGAGTGCAGCGAAGAACATGCTAGCAAGTTCATGATTTAAGAGAAGCATTCCTATCGTTAGAGTTATTGGAACTAGGATACTTTTTTGCGTTCTAAAAACTAGCTGGAAAAATAAGTGCTCTCCTTGATGCTTCCAATTGGTGTTATTAATCGGAAAAGAAGGATAACTGATATGACTTGCATCAAAACGGGCAGATTTTGACCTTTAGAGTCACCTAATGATGAATAGGGAGACATTCGGTGAGTGCAGTAGAACCAGATTTATACAAAATAATTTCTCAACAGTCGCCGTTAGCTCCTGGATACACTACGGTAATTTTCGAGAAATGAAAAAGTCTGGCAATAAATAGCTCTTATTTATATAAATTGCTTCCTATTGCTTCATCTTCGAAGATACTCTAAAATCTACTATACGATTCAATTGTATGCTAACTAGAAAAGATCTGCGGAGCTGGTATAACTATGACTTATACATACGCGAGTTCGTATCGAAGATTGTCATCAGTCCTATATGTCCATAACAAATTATCATGAGCCATTCAAGGATCGTTTTAGATGACATTCGTAGCAAGGCTGGGAAAACTTCGCCTAGAATGTAGGTCATAAAAAAATTTTAAGCTTTTACCCTCTCGACTATGGCCCAATTATTATATGAAATGCAGACACCTGATTTAGAACAAGCAAATTAAATTTAGAAACGCCTTGGATCGTCTTTCTATATTGGCATTCATTATCGACCCTGGAAAAATGGCAAGCATTTCCTATCCCCTTGTTTGAGCTCCTCAACTTATGTTCTCTGAGCCCGAGAAAGTGTATCGCATTACAGCCTTATTTCCCATATGAAGATACACAGCAGTTCCGCATATTTTTGTAAGCAAACCTCGCATTCTCCAACTTTTACGTGTTTGATTTTCTTCTGAGTTTTTTAAGATAAGGTTTTATAACTTTCTACTAATTAAATTGGCGCTTAATAGCTAAAACAATTTTGATCTTGCAACATTTCGTGCTAGTTGCTTCTTTGTTGGGCTAATTTAAACTATTTTTTCTCCTGATCCTTCCTGCGGAGTGGGGGCTACAATTTTGTCTGCTTCTGTAGGCGAGTTTCTATAGAGCACTATTTTATATGGAGCTTCACCTTTCATCTCCATAACATGGCTACGCAGAGTAGCTGTTGTGTTTAATTCGCTGAGCTATGTTGATGTGTGCATAAAGCTCGCATAGCTCTTTGGTACTTGTCATCGCCAACGCGGAGAGATAAATTTTTCGAAGAACTTTTCTTTCGAACATGCACCGAGTAGGTTTATTAGTTTATTATATGTTGTCAATGGCCATGCTACTGTTCCATATAAAAACTTACTCGTTGCATGTACCTTACAGCAGGGTGGTACAATAAGTTACTTGTAGAGCATAATTTTCGTTTGACGTGAAAGGACTTAACTTTACAAATTCTTACTTAGTCCAAAGTACCATTTATTAGAAAGAGTGATTCCTCGCTGATTTTTAGTGCTAGCGTTGTCTGTGTTTTCATTAGTATTTAATAACGACTTGGTTATATGGATGTTGCGCTCCACATCGAGGACAACAGTTAGATAAATGATTGCTCCAGAAGAAAGTGTATCAAAATAGGGCTTTTTTATCTGCTTCGGTTAGCTCTTACCAGCAGACAGCATAAAAACTAAACTATACTTGCATCCATATTTATATATAGTTTATATGGCCGTCGTGGTGTAATGGTAGAATGCTCCGCCTAATACACCGAAAATCCTGGGTTCACGCCCCGGGCAAAGCAACAAATTTTTTACAAATATAAGAAAATTTTTCTAAGCGGGGTCGACCCGCGGCAGTATTTAGCAAGCACTCCGATTGTATTTCTGCCATGAAAAGCTTTCAGTGAAAACTTATCTGCCTTGTAGATGCCGTTCGGAGTCGGCATAAAACAAGTAGGTCCCGTCCTGCCAATTTGTAGGACTAATTAAAAGGAGCACGACGCAAATTGGAAGAGAACTTGGCCTTAAATCTTTTCGGAGGTTATCGCGTCTTTCGTTTATTTATTTATATATATCTACATAAAAAATATGTAATAAATTAGCAAACAGTTAATATATACATATGTATGTATATGCATACATCTTTTTGATCTGATACAAATATTACGTATACGCCATGTACGTAACCAAAAGGCAACTACGACTGTATCTCATTTATAGCGCTGCACTCTACCAACCATAACAACCTCAAATCGCAATGCAATCAACTGTTACGATGACGGTGACAAAGCACAATAATCGCGTTACTATTACGTAGTTGCTTCATTTACTCAACCGAATTCCATTCCAATGCGTTGGTGTAAAGTGGTTTAGTGTACGTCGCAAATTTCAGCCAAAAGCCAGCTGTTATTGGTGGATGATATTGGTTATTGCTATATTTTTTGTTGTTACTTTTGTTTGTCTCCGAAGTCTGCTATCAACGTGTTGATCTGTGTTCGTATGTATGTTAAAATTTGTAATAAGGTGAGCTAAAAAAAAATCAGATTAGTTGCTGTCGTATGGACCAAGAAAAGCTTGTTGCTAGGTACCTTTAGAATAGACCCACAAAAAGACCTCATAAGATGCAACGGTTGGTGTTAACCCAGCGCTTTCTTTAGTGACATGGCGAATACCAAATATTTTTCTTGCAGACACTTTAAATTCACCAGAGCCTGCGCGGTGCAAGATATCAACCTAATAGTTACCGGAAATATGTGTGTATCTTTGTACATAAATAATTATTATAAAAAACGTTTGCAATGGCAGCGTAAGTGAAAGCAAGGATTACTAACAGCCCTCAACCTCAGTTGCAGAGCTTAGCATTTTGATAGACACCCAGCTAGATATCGGTTAGTAAATTTTCCAACAGTGACAATGGACTTGGTGCATTCTGCTAAGTAACTGTGAAAATGTTACGCGAAGGGCCCCGATTAAATAAATTACCGACAGTCCTTGCAGCGGTGCCAGATTTGGTCGTGAAAGTAGAGCTCATCTTCAGAAGACAACTATATAGAATTAAGTTGGCCTAACCTCCCTGTCCTCCGCATTAAGGTTGAATCACAGAACGCTGACAAAAAGAATCTCAAGGCATCTAATCCTTTGAACCATTACTTCCTGTATCTGTTGATCTAAATTCGGTAATCTTGCATCTCCATGCAAACACTAAAAAATCCGTTTCAAGCCTCATGGTCTCTACAAGCAGTTAACATCATGAAGCATTTCTAATTTTATTAAGGAATTTCATAGGCATAGGCATTGACTTTGCCCCCCCCTCGTCAAGGTCATTCATAGCCATTAGAGAAAGCAGGAAAAAAAAGAATACCACTGCAGTGTAGGTTTTCCTCATCTTTCTATGAGCGTTCATCGCTTCAAACTCCACCATCACTATTCTGCCACTTAGCAATCTGCTGATGAATTCCGCCGGTATAGAATCGACTCGCACCTTTCGCATGGGCGCTTTGACGACACTATTTGATACTTCTTCGTTGTCAAGAAAAGGCACAGGCTGACCTGTCCCAGCTGTTTGACTAACGAACTAGAAGAAGTTTCGACTTTTCTTTTAAATAGGCATGTTGAGATGCTGGATAATCTCGGCCTAGAGTCTCTTCGGAGGTTATCGCGCTTTATATTTGTTCATTTTTTATGAGGTGCTGGTAACTGTAGATTAATTTTACACCTAAAGTTATGACCAATAACCGTTTTTTAAAGGACAGGAGATATGCTGATTGCTCAGAAGTGTTTGAGACCGACGTGAAAGTTTTCGCCGCACTTTGACATGAAAGTAATTTCGAACATATTCCAAGACTTAAGCTCTTAACGCAGATCAATCATAACAATGACCCAAGGCAGGGGAAACTACATATTCCCTTTTAACGTTTCTTTGTACCGCAGCTCCCAACTCTCCGATATTATTTGTCTGCCACATAGAAATTCGACAATGTTAGGGGGCACAAATTTTCTGCTCTGAAGGGACCCTTTTATCAATTTTTGAGCCAAATGCAGAGTTTCTGTAAACCTACCCTTCCAGAATGTTTGTTGGAATGCCGAAAATCGCTCAAAATAGATTCCGGTCTTACACTATTTTCAGGCTGATCGCTCTAAAGTCTTTGGGAGAGGCGTAAGTGCTGTTGTTGTTATTGTAGGTGCGACCGATCACAAATTGTCATCAATATCCTCTAACGGGAGTCCAAGGAAACTTGCTGTTTCAAACAGGGGTGGACCATAATGAAAGGGGTGTTAGAGGCGTTGGTTCCAAATTACAATTAAAGAGATGGTTGGTGTCATGTGGGGACACATTGCAAGCGGGGCATACATTTTGTATGTCGGGGTTGATTCTGGATAGGTAAAGGTTTAGCCTGTTACAGTATCGAGAACGAAGTTGAGCTAGAGTGACTCGCGTTTCCCTGGGGAATATGCGTTCCTCTTCCGCAAGTTTTGGGTACTGTTCTTTGAGTACGGGATTCACCGGGCAATTTCTGGCATAAAGGTCCGACGCCTGTTTTTGGAGTTCACTGAGGACCTGCTTGTGTTTTTTTGCTTCATATAGCTGAGTTCTCAGGTGCCGTATTTCCTCATAATGCTTACGGAGATGACTCCTCAAGCCCCTTGGCGATGTTGGCTCATCAATCAGATGTCTGTTGGGATGTCCAGTTTTCTGTGTATTCAACAGGAACTGTTTGGTTAGCATCTCATTTCTCTCCCTGACGGAGAGTATTCTCGCCTTATTATGTAGATGATGTTCTGGGGACATAAGAAGCGGTTGGCGGTTCAGAGAGCAGTATTTTGGCAGGCCTGTAGCTTCTCCCAGTGAGTAGTTTTTAGGCTGGGCGACCATATAGGGGACGCTAATGAGCGTTTCTTTGTCTTTGTACTTGGGGTACTGCCTGCAAGGGATTTGAGGATTTTATTACGGCTCTGGATTTTCGGTACAATCGCGGCAGCATGCTCACCAAAATGTAGATCCTGATCAAACGTCACACCCAAGATTTTGTGGTGTAGGACAGTCGGTAGCGTAGTGCCATCTACGTCGATGTTCAAAGTGGTCGAAATTTGGGACTGCCATGTTGTAAATAAGGTCACAGACGATTTTGTCGGTGATAGTGCCAGGTTTCTAGGGGCTAAAAAATTGGAGAGATCAGGGAGGTAGCCGTTTATTTTGTTCCAAAGCTCATCGATCTGAGGGCCTGGGCCTGTGGCTATTATTGTGGAGTCATCGGCATAGGAAACGATAGTAACTCCTTCTGGTGGAAAATGTAGCTTAGATATGTACAAATTAAACAAACGTGGGAATAGGACACCACCCTGTGGCACCCCTTGTTTTATTCTTCTGGTTTTGATGTTTCGTTTCTAAATTGCACTGATGCTTTCCGACCACCCAGATAATTTGTGGTCCAACTTTTAAGACATGGGGGAAGGGTAGACCCTTCTAGGTCTTGCAGTAACGTGCAATGGTTGACCGTATCAAAAGCTTTTGGTAGGTCTAGCCCAACGAGTACTATTCTTTGGTGGGGATTTTGTTTTAAACCGCAATTTATATAGGTGATAATGGCATTTAGCGCGGTAGTGGTGCTATGGAGTTTTCTGAAGCCATGCTGATGACAGTTTAGCTGCAAATTTGCTTTGAAGTAGGGGATCAAAATGGCTTCAAGCGTCTTGGCTCCTGGTGATAGGAGAGATATCGGGCGATATGACTCTCTTATGTTAGCTAGTTTCCCAGGCTTTAGTAGCGGGACCACCTTGGCCATTTTCAATTTTTCTGGAATGACAAAGTTGGAAAGGGACAGGTTGAAGACATGTGCAAAATATTTAAAACCCTCTTTCCCTAGGTTTTAGGCATCGGCATGGCTATGCCGCCTGGGCCCACTGCTTTGGATGGTTAAGTGGTGGTATCCTCAACCTCTTTGGTGGTGACGGTAATTGGTGACGCGCTGAATTTATGTTTATGTGCATGTCTGTTGGCCCTGCTTCTCCCTTTGTCAACCGTATAATGCATTATATATTGCCAACAGAAAGCGCTCGCGCATTTTTTCGCATCCGACAGCACTTTATCGGCAAAGGCGATGGAAACTTTGTTATTGTGCCTAGATGGATTCGATAGGGACTTTACGGTGGAACAAAGCTTAACTATACCGGCAGAGAGGTTATAACCGCTTAGGTGCTCCTCCCATTTCGCCCGCTTGTGTTCATCCACGAGCAATCTGATGCGTTGGTTTATATCCCTTATTTGCGGGTCGCCGGGATCGAGCTCTCTTATAAGGTCACGTTCCCTCGCTAAATTCGCAGACTCCGCTGGAAAGCGAGGCCGCATTTCGGGAATCCTACCAGCGGGAATGAAGCGAGCCGAGGCGGATTCGATAAACTTGCGGTAAGCACGCTCCCATTGGCTAGCATCAGTCGGCATAGGGAGGTCAGCAAAGCGGTTGTCTGTAAAGATTTTGTATTTTTCCCACTTTCCTTTTTTAAAGTTTATGAAAGTGCGTTTTTCTGTGACGATGAAGTCGGCGGTACGCTCGAGCGAAATAAGTATTGGCAGGTGGTCAGATGCCAATGTCAACATCGGCTGCCAGTTGACGCAGCTTATTGTGCAGAACGTCGTTTCTTCTATTTGATCCACCAATATCTCACCCCTACTCTCCGCCTGCAAGTATGAATGCCATAGATCGTGATGGACATTGAAATCGCCTAAGATAATGCGATTGTTGCCAGTGAGTAAGGACCTGATATTAGAGCGGTAGTTGTTGATGATTTCTAGGTTTGAATCGCCTGACCGGACAGATAAGCCGTGAGGTTCTAAGACACTGTCCCTGCGGCCGATGTTAGGATCAAATGTATGATATTGCACAGAGTGATGTGTGATGAACGCGAGGCCGCCTCCATTTCCGCTCTCGCGATCTTTTCTGTGGACATTATACACAGAACAGGTCTGCAGAGCAGATCCTGATGTGAGTTTAGTCTCTTGAATAGCAGCAATGCGGATATTGTGTCGCTTCATGAAATCGACTATTTCCGTGATCTTCCCAGTTAATCCATTACAGTTTATGTGTAAAATTCTGAAGTGCAAGGAGGAGACGCCGTCACTCTGGGAGTAAGTGACGGGTGACTACGCTTGGGTTGTGGAAGGCTTGGACGCAACTGCTGTTGTGGGCATGGGACTGGACATCTTTTGGTAACCATTGGAGTACCCGGTGCATTTGGGTATGCGGTCTGGCAACATGGCGCAATGAAACCCGTCGGAAGGTTGCCGTCGCGGAGAACAGAACATCTAGGAAATTGGCACCATCCAAGGCAGGAGCTGACACAGAACATCATCTGTCGGGTACGCTAATTTGTTTATATATTTCATACCACGAACAGGGTATTTTGATATCGCCCTGCAGAAATTTTCATTTTCTTCTACTTAATATGTTAGGTGTCACACCCATTTTACAAAGTTTTTTCTAAAGTTATATTTTGCGTCAAAAAAGCAATCCAATCACCGTGTTTCATCCCTTTTTTCATATTTGGTATAGAATTATAGCATTTTTCTAATTTTTCGTAATTTTCGATATCGAAAAAGTCGGATTTCGGCCAGTTTGTATACCAATACAAAGTGAGTTCAGATAAGTACGTGAACAGAGTTTAGTAAAGATATATCAATGTTTGCTCAAGTTATCGTGTTAAAGGCCGAGCAGAAGGACAGACGGTCGACTGTGTATAAAAACTGGGCGTGGCTTCTACCGATTTCGCCCATTTTCACAGAAAACAATTACCGTCATAGAGTCTATGCACCTACCAAATTTCACAAGGATTGGTAAATTTTTGTTCGACATATGGCCTTAAAAGTATTCTAGATGAATTAAATGAAAAAGGGCGGAGCCACGCCCATTTTGCAATTTTCTTTTATTTTTGTATTTTGTTGCACCATATCATTACTGGAGTTGAATCTTGACATAATTTACTTTTATACTGTAAAGATATTAAATTTTTTGTTAAAATTTGACTTTAAAAAACAAATTTTTTTTAAAGTGGGCGTGTTCGTCATCCGATTTTGCTAATTTTTATTTAGCACATATATAGTAATAGGAGTAACATGCGTGCCAAATTTCATTTTCATATCTTCAACTACTGGCAAATTTCAGCTTGCAAAACTTTTAAATTACCCTCTTTTAAAAGAGGGCGGTGCCACGCCCATTTTCCAAGTATTTACTAATAATCTATTTTGCGTTATAAGTTCAATGCTCCTACCAAGTTTCATTGCTTTATCCGTCTTCGGTAATGAATTATCTCACTTTTTCGGTTTTTCGAAATTTTCGATATCGAAAAAGTGGGCGTGGTTGTAGTCCGATTTCATTCGTTTTAAACAGCGATCTGAGATGAGCGCCCAGGAACTTAAGTACCAAATTTCATCAAAATACCTCAAAATGGCTAAATGAATTTCTTTTTTTACCCAGATCATTTTGATATATAGAAGTCTATATCTTTCTCGATTAGTTTATGCCGTTACGGATTACCGTTATGCGAACAAGGTAATATACTCTGTGAGCTCTGTTCAGCTGAGTATAAAAAACGGCATATGCAGAAATATCGGCTCTATATAGTGATAATGAAATATGCAATAAACAAAATTTTGACAAAGAACACATAACGGTTTTCGTTAGCGCAGCGGCGAATAGGTCTTGCAAAATTCGAATTAATTTTTAAAAAATTTCTCGGAGGGTGTTTCTGATTTCTTTCCATAAGAAGCTATGCCACTGCTTAATCTTTTCATAAGGAGAAAGCCGTAGCTCCCCTCCAAAAAAAAAAATTTTTTTTTAATCAATTTAAAATATGAAAACTCTAAAGGTTGCATCATGGTAGACTAAAATTGATTTCACTTCAAAACCACGTACTCAAAAAAGTTCAAGAAACTCTAAATAAAAACTTCAAAATTTTAGTAAAATTTTCTCGAATTTTGGATTTTTTTCGAAAATTGTCTTCAGATTGACATGCATGCACAGCTTCGGTAACAAAACTCAAAGGGATTTTCTTCAATTGTTGAAAATAAAAAAAGCCAATGCTTCTGGCGTGTTCACTGCTGTAGTTCAACCTCAGTGAGCAAATGCTCTGTTAAGCCAAATTATTACTACTGTCCCATAAATGGCTTTGCAGCACGTTTTTTTTAACATTTATAAAAAAACGACTTTGGCGCTAACCTTAATATGTTAATGATTATATATATATGTATATGTATATATTATTCTTGCATTTATGTTAACAATTGTTTGTATTGGTGTTATTGGCGCCTCAAATGGCGAGGCAGAAGCCACAGTGACCACTATTTCAAATTGTTATTCACACATGCACAAACATCTCCACGTCCAGAGTCTGAAATAAAACCAAACATACAGCTTTTATGATTTAGTAATATTTGAGCTTAGAGAACATCCGTTTAATTGGGATCTAATGTTATAAGTCGACGACTTGGTGAGGCCACTCCAATATAAACGGTTTAAGGGCTAGCTAGAGGGATCCCATAGGCAGCGTCTGACCATCATAAAGTGCTGCTGCAAGCCGGCGTCTGTTTTGGATCAGGCAACCCGCTATAAAAACGTCCAAGTAATACTTCCATCCCCGCTGACCAGCTTGTGCGCTAGGCTGGAGGCCGCAACTTAAAAATACACCCCGATAAAAACAAACGAAAAGCCTTTGATAAAAAGACATCCCTTTACTTAAGAGAACCAATGGAAACATTGAAAGGACTATGATTTCAGGGCATGCATCGGAAAATATGTCACTTTAATGGGATTGGTGCAGATGCCCGGCAGGTGAAGGCAATAATTGACATCCCATGCCATCCGCAATATGCCATGGACAAAGTAAGGCAATGAAAGACACAGGAAAACGTGAACATTTGTTGTGGCCAAGTACGGACGTTCACGTCTGTGGACCATTTTCTCGCCCCTATTAGAACAAAAGCAAATTAATTTAATATGTCATTCAACTGTGCCCATGCATCGAGCGAGGGGATGGCTGATGAGGCGAAAGACGCATTCTATGAACGATTAAAATGTACATACGAGCGCCGCCCGTGGTAAAAGTCGTGCGTGGCGATTTGAACACCAAGGTGGGCTTAGACATTTTTTTGGCCCTACGGTCAGAAAATTCAGTTTCAATAATGAAACCTCTCCTAATGGACTGAGGCTAATCAACTACGCAATCGAAATACACGCAAATAGATTGACTACATTGTCGAAGACGGCTGCAATCGCAACAAACTGCTGATGATTTCGCAACTCAACTGCACTCTGAAAGTACAAAATCCAACGGAATGCTATGTATCATCATCTTTCTCCTCTGTCTATGCACTTGCGCAGATGAATTATATATTAAACCATTTTGCTTATACTCGGTTAGCGGCGAGACGTTCATGCACAGCCGTAAACGTCAGTACTTGGCGATAAATTCTCCCTCACACCGCAAATCCAACGTCAAAACTGCGCTTATTTACATAACTACTTCAGTAAATGGCACATTGCACCATTCCTTGTCCATCGCATTCCTTTGATGGTGATAATGTCGAATTTCGCTTTGACGATGACATCAACCATCGTAGCATCTGCATCAATTCTATTACAAGAACGAACATTCCAGGTGCATGCTCTCAAATCAAATTCTTTGCGTTCGCGGTGGTTATATCACATAAGGCTTTTCTTCTTATCCGAAGCCTAGATTTTTTTCGTTGTGGTATGATTTAATGTGACGCACATCCAGCTCAGTGGGAATGAAAGAGTTGCTTGCACGTTTTTATAGCGAGCCGCAGCTCCAAAATAAATTTCCGCTTCCAGACGAACCTCGTATTGCACAGACGCTGACGATGAAAGTCCCGCAGCTTGCCCTCAAACCGAGTTTGTCAGAGTTTTTCAGCCAGGTTGTCGCCCTCTCGTATTAGCTCACCACTTAATGGATATTCGGTAGGAACAAAAAGGATACAGCCGCAAATGACTGGCTTAACCGTGGCAAAAGAATCGCCTTGGCCATTCCCTTGTGAATCGTGGTCAAAAGCTTTTCCCACTTTTGTGAGCTTCTACAGACCTTCCTTCTTTGCTTTGCATCTAATCAAAAAAACTTGAAAACGGCATCGATTTTTAAATTTTTTTGCGTTCATTGCTTTTAGTTTATTTGCGTAGTCTTTATTCATCTATGTAAATATGTTTTTGCATATTTTTGTTGTTGCCGTAATAATATTACAACTTTTTGTGTAGCGCTGCTGCAATTTCGCCGTCTTTGTGCAACCTTTTTTCATATCTGTGTGAATTACTTTCAATTGCCACAATTTCAATGACGTTGCCCCAGTGGTTTACCGTTTGGGGTAGTTTGCTTGAGTGAATTTCAATACTCATATACAAACACATACAAAACAATATTTGTATATGTGTTTGTATGCGTATAGCCACCTTTGTTGTTGAAATCAACATATTAATATTCATTACGTTTAGAGTAGATTGCTTCGCTAATGTTGTTGTAAACATTATTATCATTGCTTTTGTTGATTGCTCTTTTGCTGTTCTTATTATTGTGTCATCATTCAATATTGAATCGTGCTGTCACTATGTATTTGCGTTGATTCACATTTTCGTGTTGATGTTAATCTTAGTACAGATGATTTATACGACTATTTGGTTAAGTAAAAACCAACAGGTGGATTTTCTTTGTATATGGGTGTTTGCTTCTGTTACTTAAAAGATTGAACGTTGCTTTTATGTACATTTTTCTTTTAAGACTTTTGATCCTGGTATTATAACAGTATTGATGTTTCGAGAAGAATGAAGCTTTGAATCAAATTTTTGCTTAAGCTAATACAACTTAGTGCACTGTCTATATCTGCAAGATCAACAGAATCTATATATTTCAAGGACTGTTTGATAATATCAATATATTATAATATATAATATATAATATTATAATATTATAATATTATCAACGTCTTGATACATATCTTCTGTACGTTCATTTGTGATTATGTGTAGGTCTTACAACCTTATACTAACAAAGTTTCTTCTATCATTAAAAATAGACGGCTGTAGACTCCTGACGGCTATTTTGACTGGACACTGCCTTCTGGCGTCACGTGCCTTTAAATTAGGCTTAGGCAGTAATAGCAGATGTAGGAAGTGTGGGTTGGAGGAGGAAAGGATCGAGTACGTTTTTTGCTCGTGCCCTGCGCTTGCCAGGCTAAGACTCCAGCTATAAGGAGTGATACAGCTATCAGATCTAGAAGCAGCAAATGGCTTAAGTCCTAGAAAGCTGGCAAATAAGAGGACGGATTTATTTTATAATATAGGTCCTGGTTTTTATAGGGTTAAAAAAATTGTTAAAAATTTTTAAATTAAAATCGTTAAAAAAATTTGTGGTTACACTACGGATTCATTCAGTTTATCTTAGGTGTTCATGGACCGGTCAGTTCAACCTAATCTAACCTAGCATTCATTTGTGACTGAACTCCTAAGAGACAAACCGGATTTTGATGAAGTTATGTATGTGTATTCAAGGGAATGTGCGTATGCCTTAAGTTTGTAATTGGGTTTGAAAAGTGAACAATGCAAAGACCAATACAAAAAATTTTATTTATGCTGCGATTGGCTTAAAATTTGGTATAGGGAGTTTAATGTTTGGAGCCTCTTCTCTCATAAAATGACCAGAGTCCAACCTTATGCAAAAACGGGTATTGATGAAGCGATTTAATAAAATTTGGTACAAGTTAACTACTTAACTATAATGATGGTTACATACTAACAAAAGGGATAGGGTCTGCTGTTTACTGTCTCGATCCAGTAATTAGTGAATCCAATCGACTGCCATAATACTTCAGCATTTTGCAGGCCGAAATTATAGCCTTCATGAAAGCAGTATAAAATATTTAGGGAGCGTGCTTAAGCTGCAGTAGCCTTTATTTATATATTGGCAGACATGCTGCAATAAAGGCAATAAACTTACATCGTACTTCATCAATAAGTGTACTGGATTGCAAAAAGGCATTGGGAAAAATTCGCTCAGGCCACACAATACATCTGTGCTAGGTTCTCAGTCATAAAGGGATAAAGGGTAACGAAAAGGGGGATGATTTGACAAAAGAGGGTGCGGCAGTTATGTAACCGCAGATGTAGCAAGTGTGAACTGAAAGAAGGAACAGTTGAGCATGTTCTGTGTTCCTGTCCTGCGCTTACCAAATCAAAGCTCCAGCTATTAGGGGCGCCAGAGTTACCAGGTTTCGCGACATCAATTAACCTAGGTCCGAAAACAGTTCAAGGATTTGCCAAGAGGACGGAGTTATTACATATCATAAGTCCTATCATCTGATGACGGAATTTTGTGTCTAAGACTCAGTCCATTTTTCTCCTTATCTTTCAGGGAAGTAAACCGGTGGCCAACTTATTTAAAAACAAGTAAGGAAGGTTAAGTTCGGGTGTAACCGAACATTACATACTCAGTTGAGAGCTATGGTGACAACAAAAGGGAAAATAACCATGTAGGTGAAAGGCATTAAAGAGTATTTTATGAGGGAGTGGGCCATAGTTCTACAGGTGGACGCCATTTAGGGATATCGCCATAAAGGTGGATCAGGGTTGACTCTAGAATTTGTTTGTACAATATGGGTATCAAATGAAAGGTGTTAATGGGTATTTTAAAATGGAGTAATCCTTAGTTCCATAGGTGGACGCCGTTTCGAGATATCTTCATAAAGGTGGTCCTAGAATTTGTTTATACAATATGGGTATCAAAAAAAGGCGCTAATGAGTATTTTAAAAGGGAGTGATTCTTAGTTCCCTAGGTGGACGCTGGTTCGAGATATCGCCATAAGGGTGGACCAGGAGTGACCCTAGAATTTGTTTGTACGATATGGGTATCAAATTAAAGGTATTAATGAGGGTTTTAAAAGGGAGTGGTGGTAGTTTTATAGGTGGTCACTTTTTCGAGATATCGTCATAAAGGTGGACCAGGGGTCACTCTAGAATGCGTTTGTACAATATGGGTATCAAACGAAAGGTGTTAATGAGTATTTTAAAAGGGAGTGGGCCTTAGTTCTATAGGTGGATGGCGTTTCGAAATATCGCCATAAAGGTGGACCAGGAGTGACCCTAGAATTTGTTTGTACGATATGGGTATCAAATTAAAGGTATTAATGAGGGTTTTAAAAGGGAGTAGTGGTAGTTGTATAGGTGGTCGCCTTTTCGAGATATCGCCATAAAGGTGGACCAGAGGTGACTCTAGAATACGTTTGTACAATATGGGTATCAAGCTAAAGGTGTTAGTGAGGATTTTAAAAGGGAGTGGGCCTTAGTTCTATAGGTGGACGCCTTTTCGAGGTATCGCAATAAAGGTGGACCAGGGGTGACTCTAGACTTTGTTTGTACGGTATGGGTATCAAACGAAAGGTGTTAATGAGTACTTTTAAAATAGAGTGGGCCTTCGTTCTATAGGTGGTCGCCTTTTCGAGATATCGCCATAAGGGTGGACCAGGGTGACTCTAGAATATGTTTGTACGATATGGGTATCAAATGAAAGGTGTTAATGAGTATTTTAAAAGGGCGTGGGGCTTAGTTCTATAGGTGGACGCCTTTTCGAGATATCGCCGAAAAGTTGGACTAGGCGTGACTCTAGAATGTGTTTGTACGATATTGGTATCAAATTAAAGGTATTAATGATGGTTTTAAAAGGGAGTAGTGGTAGTTGTATATGTGAAGGCGTTTACCAGATATCGACCAAAATGTAGACCAGGGTGACCCAGAACATCATCTGTCGGATACCGCTAATTTATTTATATGTGTAATACCTGCAAAGATTTCAAGGGTTTTTTATTTCGCCCTGCAGAACTTTTCATTTTTTTCTACTTAATATGGTAGGTGTCACAACCATTTTACAAAGTTTTTCCCAAAGTTATATTTCGTGTCAATAAACCAATCCAGTTACCATGTTTGATCCTTTTTTTCGTATTTGGTATAGAATTGTGGCATTTTTTTAATTTTTCATAATTTTCGATATCGAAAAAGTGGGCGTGGTCATAGTCGGATTTCGTTCATTTTTTATACCAAGATAAAGTGCGTTCAGATAAGTACGTGAACTAAGTTCAGTAAAGATATGTCAATTTTTGCTGTAGTTATCGTGTTAACGACCATGCGGAAGGACAGATGGACGTCTGTATATAAAACCTGGGCGTGGCTTCAACCGATTTCGCCCATTTTCACAGAAAACAGTTAGCGTCATAAAATATATGCCCCTACCAAATTTCATAAGGATTGGTAATGTTTTGTTCGACATATGGCATTAAAAGTATCCTAGACAAATTAAATGGAGAAGGGCGGAGCCACGCCCATTTTGAAATTTTCTTTTATTTTTGTATTTAGTTGCACCATATCATTACTGGAGTTGAATGTTGACATAATTTACTTATATACTGTAAAGATATTAAATTTTTTGTTAAAATTTTACTTAAAAAAAAAAATTTTTTTTAAGTGGGCGTGGTCCTTCTCCGATTTTGCTAATTTTTATTAATCGTACATATAGTAATAGGAGTAACGTTCCTGCGAAATTTCATCATTATATCTTGAACGACTGCCAAATTACAGCTTGCAAAACTTTTAAATTACCTTCTTTTAAAAGTGGGCGGTGCCACGCCCGTTGTCCAAAATTTTACTAATTTTCTATTCTACGTCATAAGTTCAACTCGCCTACCAAATTTTATCGCTTTATCTGTCTTTGGTAATGAATTATTACACTTTTTTGGTTTTTCGAAATTTTCGATATCGAAAAAGTGGGCGTGGTTATAGTCCGATATCGTTCATTTTAAATAGCAATCTGAGATGAGTGCTCGGGAACCCACATGCCAAATTTCATCAAGATATCTCAAAATTTACTCAAGTTATCGTGTTAACGGACGGACGGACGGACGGACATGGCTCAATCAAATTTTTTTTCGATCCTGATGATTTTGATATATGGAAGTCTATATCTATCTCGATTCCTTTATACCTGTACAACCAACCGTTATGCAATAAAACTTAATATACTCTGTGAGCTCTGCTCAACTGAGTATAAAAAATAAGTTGTGGTACAGTTCCCATGAATTTTAGTATAGACGTACATCCCTGAAAAGCTTATTATTTGAAAACCTCTCGCGAAGAAAGTGGGAGTAGGAAATGGAAATAAAAGTGAGGAATAAAGAGGAAGACAGAGAATGGACGGGAAAGGGACAAGATATCGAGATGAGGGTGACAATAAAATACAAAAATTGTGTACGCAGATGCCTCAATATGATAAAAATCTCTATTTTCTGGAAGAGTAGATACATCGCAAGAAGGAAAATTGTCATGCAAGAGAACGTGGGAGTAAGATAGGGAATCGGGTTCAACATGAGAGTAGGACTGGGGACAGAAGTAGGAATGGGTGGGGGAGTGGGACGGAGATTAACTGAGTAAGATATGGACAAGCATACGCTGAAAAAGGGAAGCTAGAGTAAACAAGTAAAGGTGTCTAAGTTCGGGTGCAACCGAACATTATATACTTAGCGTGAACTTTAATTGTACACTTCATTTCAGATAAATTACTTTTCTACATAACACGTGGCACCGCCCGTTTAAAAAATGTCTCCCCATTTCCTATTACAATAAAACTTGGTAAGTGAATTATCATTGATTTTTAATAATCGGGGATTGCCCATATTGCATTTTTGGGCAATCCCCGATTATTAAAAATCATACAAACAGACAAAATTGGTTAATTCGTTGTAGTTCTATAAATAGAACGAAAACAGCAACAAAAACCAAAGTTTCTTTGAAAACCGCCGTACCAAGCACAGCTTTAACACATAATTGCATACGAAGTATGCAATGTGTAAAAGATTAAAATATGCATAAAGAAGGCAATTGGGAAAGACTTCACAACAGGCATGACGTAGCTGAATGCGTTTACAACCATTTCAACTATCGTAGGGGTGCGAGTTCGACTCCCACTCCCGGGAGAAAAGGCTTTGAAGAGATTTACAAGGTATAATCGAAACAGCTGTCGCCTTGTCCGTCCTGATGTCACGTTGTTTAAATTTTTCCCAAATTATTAAATAAATTATCATTGATTCAAAACTATTTTTTACTAAGTTATAGCTTATTATTCTAGTCTGCGACCCTTTTAAAGTTCTTTTATATCTAAGTTGCCCTGGTCTTTAACAGATACCGTCCATTTTTACTAGAAATATTTTCTGCTATAAGGAAAGTAAGGGTACACAATTTCATTACGATATGTTAGTTTTTTTTCGAGTTATGGCTCCCGAAACATAGAAAATTGCTTGATCAAAAAAGGGGCGGTGCCACACTGTTGGTAAAAACAACTTATGATAAATTATACTTGTTGAAATTAAATATTATATATTCTGATCATGTGAGCCTATGTTGTTCTTGAAGTTTATGAGAAAATTTTTGTTCATTAGTTTTCTAATTGTTCAATAAATTTATCAGGTTATGGGCCCAGCTAGAATAAAGCTATAACCAAATATTGTATTACTGCAAGGAGTCTTTATTGAAATCATCAGGGAAAGCGAATCGTAATGGCAACGAGTACGATTGCAAGAGTTTAGCTGCTGAATGGAAAGAATTTTAATATATGGAGGACACAAATGGAAGCGGTTTTACATAAGAGCAAGTGGCTGCGTATTGTTCACGGAGTTGAGCAGAGGCCGGAAGGTTTGATTTTACCGGCAGAATTAAGTGAGGTACAGCAGTGTGAATTGGGGAAAAGGCAAGATGAACAGCAAGAATATGATGACAAAAATTTGGATGCACCTGCAGAAATTATCATGGCGTTGGAGCCAAATGTTATTAGAATGGTGAGGAACCTGAAAACGGCGAATGAGGTATGGGTCTACCTACAGAACACCTATAATAGAAAATCCACAAGGCGTCAGGCTGAATGCTCTCGTAAGTTAATGAATTTAAGAATGAGTGATGTTCAATCAATTACAGATTATCTGATTGAATTTGATGTGTGTATTTCATGTTTAACGGAGATGAATGTGGAGATCGATGATGACCTTCTTACAGTAATATTGCTGGATAGTTTACCAAGCAAATACAAATAATTTCGAACCGCATTTTATACTGTTAGTGAATTTCCGCCACTAAATGTTTTACATACGAGGTTATTAGAAATTGGAGACAAACCTACTACTCGAGAAGAGGAGGAAGCTGTCAAGGTTCACAAATTTGTCAGAAAAAAAGCAAAACAAAGAGAGGAAGTTTGTAAAGGCAAGAGGTTTTCCGGAAATGTTGGTAATACAAATGTGGGAAGAGAGGACACAAGGCAAAAGTTTGCAAGCTGAAAAAGAAAGACATTTCAAACTTTGCTGAAACGTCAATGAGTTTTGTGGCAACAGCTGAGTACTATAACACAGACACAATGAAAAACTTTAACACTGTTTTGTGATGTTTGGATAGTGGGGCAACTTCGCACATGTGCGAATCAAAATATGATTTTATCAATTTAGATGAAACATTTTCCGGAAAGGTTCGTTTAGCAGATGACAAAGAGCTTGATTCAAAAGTATTGGTACTATTGAGCTAAATGTTATTATCAATCAAAAAATTAGAAACATTAGCCTGTTCAAAACTTTATACGTACCCGGGTTGCGATGCAATTTAATATCTACTGCAAAAGCAACAGATAATAATTGCAAAATAGTTTTGTCCAAGGATAAAGCGCTTCTAGTGAAGGATGGCCAAGTTCTTGTAGAAGCACCAAAGTCACAGGGTTTGTTTATGGTTAAATGTTTCAAATCAAAACCAGATTTGTGTAGTGAAGGGAGTGGTACGAATATTCAAGAATTTGTTATGTGGCATAAAAAGTGTGGGCATTTAAATTCGAGTCATTTGACTCAGTTAACGTCAAGACGTATGGTTGAAGGTTTGCCAAAATTTCAAAATCAGAGAATGGAATGTGTCACGTGTTATAAGGGCAAGTAAATTAGAGATGCGTTTATTACTAAAAATAGCAAGTCGTCTAATGGAGTATTGGATTTAATACACACTGATATCTGTGATCCTATGAAAACTGAATCGTTGAGTGGAAAGAAATACTTTGTAACTTTTATAGATGATTTTTCTAGAAAAGTTTTTACATATTTTTTGCACCATAAGAATGACTATCTAAACGTTGCCAAAATATTTAAGAAGGAAGTTGAGTTGAGTAGTGGCAAGAAGACTAAATGCGTGCGAAAAAACTTACTAGTGTCGAGTTTTCAGATTTATTAAATTCACATGGTATAAGGCGCCAATTAACGGGAGAGTACACTCCACAGCAGAATTGAGTTGCAGAAAGAATGAATAGAACGTTAGTGGAAAAGGCTAAATGTTTAATGATTTAAGCAAATCTACCAGAGTTTATATGGGCTAAATTAGTACATACAGCAAGTTGCACACGAAATCGTTGTCCAACGAAATTAAATAATGATAAATCCCCAGAAGAATTATGGGAAAGAAAAGTTCCAAGTGTTCATTATTTTCGACAAATTGGTAGTAAGGCTTTTGTATTAAGAAAAAATCCAAGGAGGACTAAAAGGGATCCAAAAAGTGAAGAATATACTTTAATCGGTTATTCAGAAGAATCGAAAGCTTATCGTCTATGGAAAAGAGAAACGCGAAGAAGTTTTAAAAGTAGAGATGTGAGATTTTAAGAGGGAGTTTTTGAGATCAGTGAAGATCATGTCGAGAAAAATAAGGAATTTATTCAAAAGTATATTTTTGATAAAAAATCTGAATGTAGCAAAAAATCAGAAACCAAAAACTATATACAAAGAAGATGTTTAAATGAATAGATGACCTTATTAAAAAATTTGGTTTAACACAATCAAATTACGATCAATGTATATATACACTTAAAAACAAAAATTTCATAGTTGCTTTATACGTGGATGAGCTGAAGGAAAATTTTGATATACGCGATTTAAACCAATCCTCTAATTGTATTGGTTTGTGCATTAAAATCGATAATGGCAGTTTGTCAATTTCACAACCTATATATATTGAAAATTTAAATGGGAAATACGGTCAAGCTAACGCAAAACCAGCAAAAATTCCAATGCCCGAAAAAGCGGTTTTGGAAAAAGATCCGAAAATTCCAGGGCAAGCACAAAAATAGGTAAATCTAAATACCAGGAAATTATTGGATCAGTTTTACATCTTTCGGTTTTTAGCAGGCCTGATATAGCATGCAGTGTTAATATGTTATCGCAGTTTAGTCAAGATCCACGTAGACAACATTGGAACGCAGCTATACAAATAATACGATATTTAAAGTATACGCAAAATTTTGTTTTAACATATAAGAAAACGGGGCGTCAACTTTTAGGCTATGTTGTTGCAAATAGGGCTACAGACGTAAATGATCGTAAATCACAGACAGGTTTTTGTTTTTTACACGCAGGTGGAGTTGTGACCTGGGAGTCGAAAAAGCAACGTGTCGTGGCAACATCCAGTGCAGAATTGGAGTATGTTGCGTTATCAGAGGCAGCGAAAGAAGCACAATATTTACTTTACTTACTCAGCCCAATCACGCAATCCATCGTAGACTGCTTTTTCGGGAAAATTACGAAATTGCTATCATAATATTCGACCTTTTTTCCGAACGTCTCCGAAAATAATAAGTAAATTAGAAATTCGTACAGTGGCTTAACTGAATTCATTCGTAGCTTTTGACGTTTAATTGCAATTTTCTACGACAAGTTCTTGCCAGCATAGAAAATTTACGAAACGCGAAAATTATTTAAAACAATCACCCCAATCACGCAATCAATCGTAGCAATGTTACGATTTCGAATATTACGAATCCCGAAAACACAGTCTACGATGGATTGCGTGATTGGGCTGACTGTGTGAGCTCGGGTATGGATTAGGTATTGTTCTTTAATCGAATTCACAAAGTGCACAACAAGTGGCCACGCTTGTAGGGCATCTCTCTAGAACTAAGTACATTGATTATAAATATCATTTCATTCGCGATGATTGTAAGAATAGTCTTATTAAAATAGAATATTGTTCAAATGCCGACTGATATTCTTACTAAACCAGTTGCAAGAATTAAACAAGAACTATGTATCAAGTTAATGGGTATACTTCAAACTGTTTGATCATAGTTGAGGAGGCGTGATGGTAAAAACAACTTATGATCAATTATACTTTTTGAAATTAAATATTATATGTTCTGATCATGTGAGCCTATGTTGTTCTTGAAGTTTATGAGAAAATTTTTGTTCATTCTTTATCTAATTGTTCAATAAATTTATCACACACCCATTTACAAAAATTTTAGTGTTTTCCAATTTAATGTTATAATTCAGTTTAGAAAGTGAAATTCTATTGATACAAAGCTTTTTTCGCTAAGATATAGCTTATTGTTTTCGTCTACAACCCCTTTAGAAATATTTTATAAAAAAGTGGGCGTGGTCTTTAACCGATCTCGTCCATTTTTTCTATAAATATTTAGTTCTGTGGGAAAAATTTGTGTACCCAATTTTATTACGATCCGTTAATTTTTCTTCGAGTTATGGCTCCCGAAACATAGAAAATTGCTTAGCCATAAAGGAGCGGTGCCACGCTCATTTTTTAAAATTTGAATTTTTTCTTATTTTTTGTTATAAATCCGCTTGGGAAAAGAAATATCATTTATATAAAGCTCTTTTTTGCAAAGATATAACTTATTCTATTCATCCACGACCCTTTTAAATATTTTTTATATAAAAGTTGGCGTGGTCATTAACCGATTTAGTTAATTTTTCTTCAAAGCATTCCATATAGTAAAGGCAACCTCTGCCGAATTTTGTTACGATAGGTTTAACGGTTTTTGGTTTATGATTAATAACATTTGTAAAAGTGATTTTATCACAAGTGGGCGGTGCAAAGCCCATTTTAAAAAATGTTTCAATTTTTTTTTCAAGAGTCTCAATATCAGTTCACACATCAAATTTCTACATTCTGGGTGTATTATTTACTAAATAATCGGGTTTTTTGTGTTTTCCAAAATGTTATATATATAAAAAGTGGGGGTGATATAGGCAAACCAATGTTTAGGCAGAAAATGTACGCCAGGTATTCTGCTAGCTTATAACAGTACATATATGTATTTACCTTAAGAAGCTGTCGCAAATTATTACTTGAGTAGGTTTGGGAGAGAATAGTATTCATGAAAGGATTAACCAAACATGAGTGAGATTTATTATAAGGACTACTGGTGGAGAATCTAAGAATTTTTTCTTATAGAAAAATATTGTTTTGTTTATCAAAACTTTTCGAAAACGGTGCACAAAATTACCTGCAATAAATACAGATAAATTGAAATTAAATCTCAAGGAGTGTTACACATTTGGGCACTGCTTTTCTGAATACGAGATCTGTACGCTCGTGTCAATAACAACATGTTGTGACCCTTTGCGTTAGGAAGGCTGACACTGATTGGGCATTAAGAGGCTTCGCAATGATCGTATCGAGTTATTGTGCCTTTATTTTTTATGTATTATAACCCCAAACTAATTATAGGTATACGCGTTTGCTTCTCCTCGCAGTTTCTTGACGGCTGTGCCTGTCATACAGAAATAGGAAAACTAGTATGATATTTTGTGCCAGCTGGACTTATTTGAGACACACTTAGAACGAATGGTATTGAAACACAATTTTTCGCATATCACCATAGCAGTGGAGCTTTAGGAATATTTGACGAGCCATATTTTTTACAAATCATTTTTCGAATGCAAAACATAATATCCAATATGAGGTAGGTTATAAGGAGGTAGGACTCCTATCTTTTTTTGAAACTTGTATTGAAAACCTCACCTCTGTTTCTTAGATTTGCAATGTGAATTCATCGGACCAAGTAAAAACTAAAATTTTTTTATTTTTCCCTTAGTTTACACTTTTTCTGTTTTTTTTTTTCATCGTTGGTTTCTCTTTCGATTTCCCTTTTTTTCTCTTTTTGTTTTCTTTTCCCTTTTCGCTTTCGTTTCTTTTTCCCTTTCTCTAGCATTGTCCCCTTTGTTCTGCTTTCACATTAGCTTGGCATTCACTTTTGCCTTCCCTTTCTATTTTCCTCTTTCTATTTCGCTTTCCTTTTCCCTTTGCTTTTCACCTTCCTGTTGTTGTTGTTTTAACAGTGCTTTGCTTCATTCCATAGGCGCAACCTCTCAAAAAGAAACATGGTTGGACCATATCTAGATATTTTGCTGTCAGAGGTGTAGGTTGCACATTACATTTGAAAAGATATTTTGTCTCATATTGGGCCACATCGCAGGCAGGGCATAGATAACGTATGTCAGGGTTGATACTGGACAAGTAGGATCTAAACCTGAAGATACCCGTCAACTTTGTCAAATATAACCGTAACCAGGCCGATCTGTATGGCATTGGCAAAGGACAATAGCTTGCTGACATGAAGAGTGGGAAGAAACGAGGAGAGGGCGCTCGACCTTCACTTTATTTCGGAGTATGGAGGAATGCTATGAGCGGTAGCATGCCGAACTAAACTACCACCTGTCGCTGATATTTAATAAACACGGTGATTTCAAAAGGAGTATTTATACAAGCGTAGGTAAGGGGAGGATCCTTTCTTTTTTCACTTCTTTTCTTTCTCACTTCCTTTCAACTGTCCTTCATTTTTCATGTTTTCTGCTCACGTTTTTGATGTCAACTTCACTTTCTGAGTTCCAGTGTTTCTTTTCTTCTAACGAAAATTTTCATTCCATCTTTACCACCACCTTTTACTTTCCTTTTTAATTTCACCTCTCAGTCCTTAGTCGAATCATCGGGGTTAAGTAGCCCCTAAGTGTTAATTTAATCCAGTTTTTCCTCGATTTTGAGTTGAATAGCACAGATTACAGACACCGCCTCCTAAAAGATGGTCTTTGAAGCTATCAAAATTTTACTAGAATTAAGTAATGTTTATAGCTCAGTATGACTTATTTATGAGAATGGTAATAAAATACTCCTTGTTAGCTGAAATTCCGAAGGCATATGCATATTACTGGTTTATCGAACTCCCTCGCTCTCCTTCAAATGCACTTAACACATCGCTGACCAAGTGGTGAAAGTTTATAAGATCAATTCAAGGACGACAGCAAAAACAAGCAAGTAGAAAAAAGGATCAAATAAACAAGCACAAAGTGCTAACCACGCAAAGCAAACTGAATACGCAAGTAAATTATAAAATGAAAAGAATGCGAAAGTGAGGACTGCAAGGCAAACCAAACGGTACATCTACATAATAGCCAATGCGTACGCCAATTGCACAGGCTGCGGTTTAATACACTCGCGTAAGAATTTACTAATTAAATTTCGCTTTTGCCAAATACCGCTAAGAGAGAGATACAATATATTTTTTAAATGAATATATATATAAATACATAAGTACGTAGGTACGTATGCTTGAATTTAAATAAAAATGCCAATGAATAAAAATACAAAACTAAATGCTAAAAGGTTCCGACAGAAGAGGTCGAGAATGTGCATTCGAAAATAACTTTGTTCAATGTGTGAATGAAGGGGAATTAAATAAAATTGGGTTAACCAAAATTGAATGAACATTTCGCAGGAAGCAATTGCAATGCGGTGGTCGCATTTGTGTTAGTTATAATGGTAGCCTTGGTCAATGTTGAAATATATGCAGAGATATTGGCTCTTATGGAATTTTGAAAAATATCTCGACTGTCTACTAACTACACATATTACACATATTACACGTGTATATATATACGTTGTTCCCATTTAGCATTGGTCTATCTGCATAACTTTTAAGCAGTTTTTACCTCATACTCTCTCTTTTCCTTATATTTATATTCACTCTTCCCTCTGCCTTTCTCTTTTTCTGCGTCTCTTTCTTCCTTTCCGTATTTTCCATGATTTCTTTTCTGCTCCATCTATACCTATCTATCTATCTTCGACTAACTCTATCTCTTTTCTTTTCCCTCAAGCTCTTCTTACTCTTCTCAGTCCCTCGTTTCCAGTCCCAATCTTAACCTAAGTTAAAGTCCCAGTCGGTCCCTGCTCCATTTTTGTAAATACTTATTTCGGAAAAACCGAACCATGCATAGACCTTTTTTGAGATAATCGGTCCCTGGTCCACTTTCCGGAATAGAAGTACTGTAAGCACGATTCTAGGCAAAGGGCAACTTATGTATATACCAAATTTCATACGAATCGAACGGTGAATAGAATTTTTTGGGATAGATCGGTCCCTTCTCTACTTCCCCGAAAGAAACTTCAGATGAGCGATTTCCTTTCTTTCATTTCCGACTTTTTCGCAGTCAATATTACACGAAACACAGAAGATCACGCATACAGATTAATTAAGTCATGAAGCGCACGCAGCAGTGTCTTGAATTTCGCGGACTCCAAGCAGCAGCTGAAAAAAAATAGTTGATACTTCGAATAAAAAATTATATAACAGTAGAAGTTATCTTTGAAACCTTCCCTGAAAATATAATATAATATAATACAGAAGGTAATCAACTATTTAGGTTAAAGCAAGACTCCCGATAAACATATTGGGCACAAATTCAACATGCGATTGAGAAGGCATCTTAACAGGTATCGTTCCTATACAGGCTGAAAGCAAACAGCGGAGCATCAACAAAAACAAAAGGAAGCTGCTGCTGTATATCACCATAACCAAGTTACTTTACGGCTCCAAATTTTGGCCAAAAACACTTCGTAAAAATAATCACTGTAAGCTTCTAGCACATATACAGTAAAAAGCAGCTCTAGGAGTAACTTTCGTTTATTGCATTGTATCACAACCATCCTTACAACCAATTAGCGGAAAAAATCCTACCAAATTTTGAGTGTCTTTTCAGATTTTGAGAGACAAAAAATTAGACAGATCAAGGGCGCATGAAACACCTCAGCGAAGAGAGTAAACGTGAAGTGTTTAGGATTTGGCAAGAACAGTGGTAGAATTAATAACGCGGTAGATAGGCAGCGAAACTAATGACAGATACCGAAGCATAGAGTGCCAGAAACTTTTGCGAGGTAAAAAATAAATAATACACGCGTTTTTACCTCCTAATGATCTCTCTTCCAAATTGCGTTATGCTCCTTTATTTTTCGTACAATTTGGCTGGCGGGATCTATATGTTATATGCCGACTCCAAACGTAATATGTAAGGCAGATGAGTTTTCATTTAAAATTTTTTCATGGCAAAAATACACTCCGAATGTTTGTCAAAACACTTCCGAAGGCCTACTTAGGAAAACTTAATTCTGAATTTCTGAAATTTCTTTGTTAGAGACTTGAAGCCAGAACCTTGGCATAGTAGATGAAGCACGCTACCTCCACACAAAGGAAAAATGCAGAAGATCTTAAGTGAACACACATTTTTCAAAGTTTGGCGAAGGCACCAGAACCGAAAAATACCCACAGTATACAATTTAACAGCAAAAATTTTGAGCTGCCTAGACAGGGATTCAAGGGGTTGATAAAAGCAATGCTTAGCGCCCTCACCTATGCTTGAGTTTAACAATATTATTGTTATTATGTTAATAAATAAATGAATAAATACAAGGCGAGAAGAACTCCAAAGAGATTTAAGACCGAGCTTCTCTTCTAGTTTGCGTCGTGTTTCTTTTAGTTTTTCCTACAAATTGGCGAGACGGGACCTATATGTTTTACACTGACTCCGAACGGCATCTGCAAGGCAGATGAGTTTTCAAAAAGAAGCTTTTCATGGCAGAAATATACTCGGAGTGTTTGCCAAAACATTACCAAAGGACTATGTAAAACTTTTCCTAACTAAAAATACTTTTTTCTAAATTTTTGATATTGCTTTGAGCTTTACTTGAACCTACCACACACTGTAGCCGCAAAAAGTACTAAGCCCATTTACGGTGATACAAACGAGGAAGAAACGTTCTTTAAAGTCTCTATAACCGACAAATTCTAACTGCTAATAATTTTACAGCAAAAATACTGAGCGTCCCAGGAATGCGGCAACAAATCACTAATTTCGTAGAAACCACAATCAGAACAAAGAAGCAAGACCAGGATGCAGGATTAACAGAAGACTCTTAAAAAACGATAAAAATAGCACACCGCGATGAAGCTATGCGAAAGCGGTCTCGGGTTGGACGACAGTTCTAAACGGGGTTGTTTTTATTTCTTGGAATTACCGTTCCTGCGACGACAGCAACTATGGTGCGTTAGGCATTTTTCAACACAAACATAAAAAAAAATATTTTGTGTCAAAAAAGTATTGGTATTGATATGAAAGTTAGCAAAGACAGCGAGCAATAATTTCGAAACCTTTCTTTAAAGGTCGCCTTAGGTTGAAACTATTAATCATATTAAAGAGCGGTTCATTCTTTTCATTCTTGAGAGTTTTTACTTTTGGTCCATTAAGTCAATCATTGGATTCTTTTACCAATAATATGTTTTCGTATTCTTCTAAGTTAGTCGTTTGCATATCCTGATCAAATCGAATACGATGTTGAATAAGTCGATGTTCAACCAGTGCATATAATTCTTCTCATCCAATCGTCCAGGATATTACATATCGATTATATTTTCATTATAAAATCTCAACTCATACTTGGAAAGTCAGTTAAGCCCTTCTCAACTCAAATAGAGAACAACAAAGTTATTAATGAAAAATAAGCTGGTTCGTTTGGTTAATCGGTGGATTAACAGAATCCTTAACTTATATTAACTCGATACATTCAATTCAACAAATCTAAACGTTTATTGAAAATTTCCCACATAAAAGTGCTTACGTTTTTGTATGTATGTATGTTTTGGCATATGCGCAGACATCGCTACCAGAGCTCAAACGAAACAATTAATTCGAAAGCTTTAAGGCTGGACATATAAGAGTGCCACTGCATTGGAGCTCGCTAAATTTAAATAGAGTTAACAATATAAACTCAACACCATTTCATGTCAACACATACGTACAAAAGTACCCACTGACGCACACACTTAGCCTTAGTGAAACAAGAATACAGCAGCGGAAGATACTTTCATGAATTTTTTAATTGAAAATATGCAATCATATCTCAAAATCGCCTTTAGAAAAACTCCGAAATTCGAGTGCAAATTCCGAACATATTCTTCAGAGTTTTCTGAATTTTTTTCGGAATTCAGTTTTGTATCACAATCAATTTTAGTCCTACAACGCACACACCTACTTAGTTGACGCTTAACCGTTAAAACGGGTTTGGCCGGCCAAGAAGTCACGCCAGTTTCTTCTTTGTTTGGGACAACTGACACAAATTGGCAGCAGTATAAGATTATATCTCATTTTCCAACTTTGTCTTCTAGCGGAGTGAGGGCCACCTCTTCCTTTGCTTCCGTAGGCGGTTTCCGATAAGAATACCTTCTTGGGCGTATCATCAACTTTTCGTTCGGGAAACATGCCCTAACTAGCATAGCGACAGTATTTTAAATAACTGGACTATCACACCAACAATCCTGGATTCACGCTCCGGGGAAAACAACATCAGAAATTTGGAAAAAGTTGTTTCAATTAGAAAAACAGATATTCTAACTGACACTACGAGCGTATTTCTGCTAAGCAAATCTTCTCAGTTAAAACTAACATGCCTTGCAGTTGCCGTGTGGAGTCGGCAAATTTCCTAAAATTGTTAAGAAAAATTAAATCGAGCACGATGAAAACGGGAAGAGAAGCTCGGCTTCAAATCTCTTTGGAGTTTATCGCGTCTTACATTTTTATTTTTTTATTTAATGTCTGCATAAAGCCCATCGTTAAATCTTTTTCGGTACTTGCCGTCACCAACGCGTAGAGGTCCGTAAATCTTTCGGAGAACTTTACTCACGAAAACTCCTAAAGTTGCCTCATAAAGTGTCGTCATTGTTCATGTTTCTACCCCATATATTAGAACGGGTACGATAAGTGACTTGAGCGTGATGAGAAAACTTCACTTTTATTTTGCTAACTTACTCCAAAATACCGAAATAGCACTAATAGACAATGGTGTTTCCTGGACTTCAAAGCTGATGTGGTTGTGTGTATAAATGCTGGTTCCAAATAAACCAAGTCTTTTACTATTTCGAAATTGTGACTGCCAACAGTAAAGGGGTTGCCAGGGTGCATACACGCTGACTCTTTGCTCGATGACAGCAGAAATTTCGTTTTGTCCTGATTTACGCACCACCAAACCCATTTATTTAACTTCATTTTGAAGTAAGCATAACTTATGGCGTGGGCGTTCAGGCCGGTGAAATCAAAATCGTCAGCATACGCCAGTATTTGCAAGCTCTTATTGAAAACTGTTCCTGAGCGGTTAAGTTCTGCGGCTTATATTATTTTATCCAGCATCAATTTAAAGAGATACCACGCTAAGGCATCACTTAGCCTTCAACCTCGCTAAGTTTTGAACGACTCTTGAGGTACTTTCCATACCTGGCAGCTCCTCGCACTGTCGAAGGCAGTTTCAAAATCGATAATGTGTAAATTTTTTCCATGGTTTGATGCATAAGGAAAATCTGGTCGATAGTCAGCCGATTCACGGTGGGCTTCAATCTTTTGCACAACACACTTGACAGGACCTTATGTACGATATTAAAAGGAGTGTTTGCAGGATCCCCTTCGCTTGGACTGGGCAAACAACACCTAGATTCCAATCGTTGGGAATGCACTCGTTCGACCATATTTTTATATGGCAAGCAAGTATTGCATAGTTCAAATTATGCCTTTTTTAGTGGAATTGCCGTACACTTGGTCTATAGAGAATATGTACACTGCAGTTCACAAAGCCTCGAGGTTTAACATACATATATGTGTATTTGTATACGTAACAAGGGTGAAACAGATTCGAAAATATATGTATGTACATTTCTTGAAATTTACATTCGTATATCCATTGTAATCTCTGACGCAACATTTGGCGCCTGCCTTTTGGCTATTGATTGGAAGGCGTTGACCAGAAGCGATGTTTGATTGAGTAGTAAATTGATTAAATTCCGCATTGTATTGCATTTAAATTTTGTAGGTATGAATTTCAATCGTATAAGGAATGGGAACTTTATAGTTCCGACTCTCGTATGGCAGAGAGATAAAACCCTAGCAATATTCAAATAACGCTGTGCTATAAAGTGCAAGACAAAAAGTACAACTGTGAATACGAACAACAGATAGAACAAAAAATGCCAAAATTATATTAAAACATATCGTTGATTCCATGGAGGACAAGCAAAGTTCGTTGTCCACATAAAACACTAACAACAATTAACTGTGCTACTTTACCAGGCGAATAATGAAACGTGTAAGTTTTGCAAGGGCGTCTACCTTGATGTGGCGGTAGTGCGCTCACTTGCCACACCAAAGGCTCAGAAAATCAACATCCAGCCCTTTAGAATTTTTTTTTTTGTGTATTAGAACAAGTCATCTAAGAGGGGTCGCCCGTAGGCAGAAGTTTGTCAAACCCTCCGATTATATTTTCGCCATGAAAGGCTTCTTAGCGAAAATGCATCTGCTTGCATCCCCATCCTCAAAGTACTTCATAGTTCCACCTGATCTATAAATGCTGTTTTTTAGGACAGAAGGCATAAAGACTTTAGTCCTCAGCCCTCTCATTCTGCAGGCCTTTTGTGCGACCCGGCAACTATGTTCGTATTATGTATAGTCACATAAAAATAAAAACATGCACCATGACAAAAAAGGAAACTGACCTTTTCGGAGCATACTCATGAGCATACAAAATTGAACTTGACTGGATTGATAACAAACACAGAAAGTCCAAAGCTATCCACACGAAATCTGCTTATATCGGCCTCGGAACTGGTAATCAAATTTTAATTCGAGCGGATGCAATGAAATAGATGAAGACCGAAGCTCCCTTACCCCGTGTCCAACTCAGAGGGGCGCTACGAATAGCTCCAGCTTACCACACGGTCTCTGCAGAAGATGCTCAGATAGTTGCGGAAAAAATACTGATATAACAATTTTCTGGCTGAAGAGAAAGGACCATTATACGACAGCGTTACAGAAGCGAGTAGCGTTGCTGTTGTCCCGAGATGTGAGATAAAATGATTCAACGTTGGCAACAACAGTAAAACAGCAGTATTTCAGGAAATTCGACCAAGGAACTACCCGACCTGAACCCATTATTGAAGCAAACACCGGACATGGCTATTTTCGAAAATATCACTAAAGAATGGGAAGGTTGAAACCCCAAACTGCCTGTACAGCGATAATATATAATCTGTACAAAAGCGAAAAAGGGTAAAACAGACAATTGAATATCCTAATTATATGCAATGGGTTGATAGAGAGATAAGGGTGTATGTCACTGCAGAATCCAATAAAATTCATACGAATACAAAAAAGATTGACCTGCTTTATTTAAAACCAAACATTGATACGCAAATATTGAAGAAGATCGTACTGAAAGGCGATCAATTCCATCAAGCTCAAAACAAAATACATAATAGGTGCACCCGGCCCCCAGCGGATTTGGTGGCTTAAAATATACCCGAGGCAGGTGGCCGCCGTATTGTGAGGGTATCATGCTCCACCTTCTACACGAAACATAAAATATTAAGAAAAAAATGTGTTCAATTAAAAAATGTGTTTCGAAGCGGGGTCGCCCCTAGGCAGTGATTTGGCTAAGACTTTGAGTGGTTTTCTACCATGACAAGCTTGCAGCTGCCATTCGGGATCAGCGTAAACCATGTGGGTGGCAGGACGGCAATTTTTAGGAACAATTTAAAAGAGCAAGACAGAAGAGAAACTCGGCCAAAGCCTTCGCAATTTGAATTTTTTTTAGGTATGCTTGTCTTATGGGCCTTTCAAAGGGGCAGCGAACGCAATTTTTAGCTTCTCCAACCTGATTCTTAAACTCTCCTACTGGTTACAAATTTTGTTTCTTTAGCAAGCTTATGATCTCGCAATCCCAAATTCCTTATGGATCTAAGGTGGAGGCCAGATGGCATAGAAGTTCAGAATTCATGAGCATTATGCCTGTATTTAAGTATATATTTTCCACTGCGTTTTAAACCATTTTTTTCTTCTTTCAACTTAGCTCAAATACTCGTATTCATTTTCATATTCCTATACATACTTACATTCTAACTACACACATTAGCTTACAAAATATTAAGGAAGTTCACAGAACCCCCTAAAACAAGTGCAGTCAAATAATTTCCGCATAAACAACCTCAATTTGAAAAAAGGCTTCGATAAAAGGCGCTTATTGATATCGAAATAGTTTTTAATGTAAGCAAACTGCCCCAACACAACAACAAAACTTACTCGCTTATCGTACGTCCGCACTCGGAGGGAGTAAATATCATCACAGTTTAAATAAAACTTATATAGAGGCATTCATAATTCACACAAACACACACACATGCAAAATGGTGCAATGGCGAATAAATTATTTATAACTTCAAAACTTTTAAAGACCATCAGCAATAATGTCAATGAGAAAAGATCAACGTCGTCGCACATTGACCACTGACTCAATTGTAGTTAACAAACACACCGAAACCTCCACCCACAACAAACAAACATCCACTTCATATTTGACATTCGGCAACGTTATCACCCTAACCAACAACGAACTTTTAAATCAAACACAAATAATCGTTCGTGCACCTGCTTTCAACGGAGAGCCTTGAAGTCAGGCAAACAGAGCCTCACGCAGGGCTAAACTTGAAGGGCCATGCGGGCTATGGCTCTGGGGCTCCACTGAATTTGGTTCTATTTTACTTTGATGCGGCAGTGCATTGCCTTACCCCGTGAGACCATCGTTAGACATAACGTCACAAGCGGGAAAGGCTTTTTGGTCGCCACTGCTTCGCGTGCGTATTTCTCTGCACTTCCTTTTAGCATATATCAATCGTTTCAATCTATTTGTCTGCATATTAGGGGTACTTAATTCCTTATGGAAGGACCCTCTCCAAAAGCACTGTGTACAGAAAGTCTTTCGTCGAGAAAACGAAGGTAGAGAAATATTATATGATAACTATGTTCTGCGTTTTCAAATTCGATGGAACATCGTTAATACTCCTCATAACCGCCGTGCCCACTCAATATCAGCGCGAGGTGGTAGTTAAGTTTTCCTTGCTTACCCTCATACCATTCCTCTGTTTTCCGAACTAACGTGTAGATCCTCATAACTGCCGTGTCCATTTAATATCTGCGTGAGGTGGTAGCTAAGTTCGCCGTGCTTCCGCTCATACCATTCCTCTAAATTCCGAACTAACGTTAAGACCCAGCAATCCTTTCTCGATTCTTCCCATCGTTCGTGCCACCTTGCAATTTTCCTGTCATATGGTCGCCTCATTCCAATGACAGCAATGCGTTTGTACGATATGGGTATCAAATGAAAGGTGTTAATGAGTACGCTAAAAGGGAGTTGGCCCTAGTTCTATAGATGGATGCCTTTTCGAGATATCGCAATAAAGGTGGACAAGGGGTGACTCTATAATGCGTTTGTACGATATGGGTATCAAATTAAAGGTATTAATAAGGGTTTTAAAAGGGAGTGGCCTTTAGTTGTATATGTGAAAGAGTACCCCAGAACATCATCTGTCGGGTACCGCTAATTTATTTATATATGTAATATCACGAAGAGTGCTCCTACATGAATCCAAGGGCTTTTGATTTCGCCCTGCAGAACTTTTTCATTTTCTTCTACTTAATATGGTAGGTTTCACACCCATCAAAAATTTTTTTCTAAAGTTATATTTTGAATCAAAAAACCAATCCAATCGCCGTGTTTCATCCCTTTTTTCGCATTCGGTATAGAGTTATGTCATTTTTTAAATTTTTCGAAAATTTCGATATCGAAAAAGTGGGCGTGGTCATAGCGGGATTTCTCCCATTTTCAATACCAAGATAAACTGAGTTCATATAAGAACGTGAACTAAGTTTAGTAAAGATATATCTGTTTTTCTCAAGTTATCGTGTTAAAGGCCGAGCGGAAGGACAGAAGATCGACTGCGTATAAAAACTGTGCTTGGCTTCACACCGATTTCGCCCATTTTCACAGAAAACTGTTATCGTCATAGAAGCTATGCCGTTACCAAATTTCACAAGGATTGGTAAATTTTTGTTCGACTTACGGCATTAAAAGTATTCTGGAAAAATTAAATGAAAAAGGGCGAAGCCACAACCATTTTGGAATTTTCTTTTATATTTGTATTTTGTTGAACCATATCATGATATAATTTAGTTATATACTGTAAAGATATAAAATTTTTTTTACCTTTATTTTTATTTATTTTTTTTTATTACTTTTATATTCAGTCCCTTTCATGTTTACCCCTCATTTCCATACGAGTTTTTGACCCACGGAAAAGTCTTTTTCGGTAACTTCCCGTTGAGTTAGACACTTGGTACTTAGAACATAGTTCAGATCTGAGAGAAATTACAATGCAAGTGAAAACAAATCCACTAGGTGGCACGCGGATCGAGATAGTAAGAAAACAGATTTTAATTTGGGACTCTTTCAATCCATTTTTAACTAACTTGAGTTACGTAACGCACATGTCGAACTATTTAGAAGATTAGGCCATACCTTCATGGCTAGCTTCCTGAGTGTTGCAGGCGTTGTAGAATTCCACCTCGTTGAAGGCCCAACTCAATGCACGTCCTTTCATACTTTTAGGCGTAGAAGACTTTCACCAAAATTTTTTTAGACTTTCAGGCATATGCGACTTTTACCACGATTTTCAGCTGTGGAAGTTAAGTACCTGACAAACGAGGTGGAATTCTCTTGTTATGATGCGAGGTGGAATTCTGTTGTTTTCGCCAGTGTTGTCAGCGAAAATTCCACTAATTCTATTAAGCCTTGCTATTTTGAAGAAATAAATAAAAATACGAATTTTCACTTAGGAATTACTTAAATTACTAATCAAAGTTGCAATTGCTTATTGTTGGCAGTACTAAAAAATTTTAGATAAATAGATGATAAAAAAATTTTAAGGACTACCTTTACATAAATGGCCAAAAAATAGAAGGCAATTTTTCCTTTAATACAGACATAGTCTTCTTGAAATTTTACTAAAAAACTTTAACAATAGCTCTTGTAAAGGAATTTTGGGATATAAAATTATAAAGGTAGAGTGCGTGTTTAAATTATATATAAACATTTAGTTAATCCCAAGAACGCAGTTTGCCTTAAATTGAAAGATTGCGCTCCACGTTTATAGTTTTAAATCCCAAAAGTCTTACAAGAAGTATTGTTAAAGTTTTTTAGTCAAAATTCAACAAGGCTATGTCTGTATTAAAGGAAAAATTGCTTTCTATTTTTTGGTCCATTTATCATCTTTTTTTTTTTTTGTTAAAATTTGACTTAAATTTTTTTTTTTAAAAGGTGGGCTTGTTTGCCATCCGATTTTGCTATTTTTTATTTATGTCACATATAGTGATAGGGGTAACATTCTTGCCAAATTTCATCATGATATCTTCAACAGCTGCCAAATTACAGCTTGCAAAACTTTTAAATTACCTTCTTTTACAAGTGGGCGGTACCACGCCCATTGCCCAAAATTATACTAATTTTCTATTCTGCGTCATAAGGGCAACCCACCTACCAAATTTCATCGCTTATCCGTCCTTGGTAATGAATTATCGCAGTTTTTCGGTTTTTCGAAATTTTCGATATCGAAAAAGTGGGCGCGGTTATAGTCCGATTTCGTTCATTTTAAACAGCCATCTGAGATGAGTGCTCAGGAATGTACATATTACATTTCATCAAGTTACCTCAAAATTTACTCAAGTAAATCACGGACATGGCTAAATGAATATCTTTTTTCGCCCAGACCATTTTGATATATAGAAGTCTATGTCTATCTCGATTAGTTGATGCCGTTATAGGTTACCGTTATGCGAACAAAATTAATATACTCTGTGAGTTCTGCTCAGCTGAGTGTAAAGTTTGGGAATTGGTGATGTATCCTATCACCGTCAGCTTTTTTGAATATCATGAAAACTCTATGTGAATTTGTCCTAGACTAGAATATTGGTAGCCCTCCTCGACATTGAGGGTGCCTTCAACATTGTTCAAACGAAAGCCGCCTGCATAGCACTTACACGAAATGGGATCAGAAACTCTATAGTTGATTGTATGGTTTCTATGCACAGGAATAGGGTGATCAATGCAACTTTAGGAGCTTGGCCAGTTAGTAAACCAACTAGTAAAGGCACACATCGGGGTGGCGTGCTATATCTTCCTTTCTTTGGATAGTGGTAATTAATAAAATTTGAAAAATCTTTAGCGAGCTTATAGATACGGCACTTTTCGGCATTTAGCGTGGGTAGGATAAAACGGGGTGAGCCCACAAAAACCAAGATTTTCCTATACACAAGAAAAACAAAACTCCCCTTCTTTAAACTACCTAAACCGCTAAACACTACAATGATAAATCTCTCCTTGGGCGAGATGAAATAAAGCTGGAGGCTGCACTTTCAGGAGGAACTGTTGTCTGTAAGCGATATCATCCGACACTTTTACAACAGTCCATACTTACGCATGGAACTCTTGTCTGGTGGAAGGCGTAAAACAAGAAGATCAATAAACATTTGGGTAGAAATGTGCAAACGCTAGCATGTCCCGTTATGTCAGATGCATTGAGCAGCACACCTCAGAAGGGGTTAAACGTAACAAACAAGTGTATGTGCAAGGATAGATCAAGAAAGAGGCTATACGGCTTAGAGAATCCCACATGTGGAAATCATTTAAAAAGGGGAACGCGATGATAACAGATGACATGACAACGCGATGACTAAACAGAATCACAACTGACTTAACTTTCGACACTGGCCACATCACGGCGGTATTTGAGTTTTGGGTGCAGAAGGTGGAGAGAGCGAAGCAAGGCGAAGGACCACCACATAGAAAACACTCCCCAAAGCCTCGGGGAGCAACATTATCTCTACAACAACAACAACAACAACAGCTGGAGTATATTAATCTACAAAGATGATTCGGAAATGGAATAATGGAATGTAGAATGTACCCAAAGCATATAGAGTTTTATCAATTGCACTGGCTCACTGACACAATAGCGTTTATGCCATAGAAAGAGCAGCTAGAGTTTTTAAGAATGTAACGATTTTTGTCGAAAGAAAGTTTATCTTTCACTCCTACATAGGTTCATCATAGAAAGCAAATGATTCGTTGAGGACCACTAGGGAGTAATCTGGTTGGACGTATCCGCCATCACCCGGCATTAGTTGAGGGGAACACTCACAATTTACAAATACGTATGCTATTGGAAGCGTAGGAAATTTCCACACTCGCACTTTCAACCGAACTCAACCTACTTCGCGGAATTTAATTTCGCTAAATTGAAAGTTAACGGGATATTGGGGTACTTGTACAAAATGTTCCAGAGTAACAACTTTTGTGTCCAAATTGTTAAGCGTATTTTTCTTAAAAACATATCTGCCAATTCCAGGTTCGCAAAATTCCTGATACGGCCATGGCCTCACGCATACATGCGCATATGGGCCTCTACAGGACAATGTTGATTTAATCTCTCTCTTTGCACCTTTTTGTCACAATATGCAAATATACATACGACTGTATTTGCGTATCTATAAAAACAAGTTACAAATTACTTGGGTCACATTTGAGTACTTGTTGGCCATTTTTAGATTGTGATGGATTGACACATTTTTCAATTTAAACAGTAGATGACACAAAAAAAAAATACACTTGCTCTCTCAGGCTGAACGTTACGAATTTGTTTCAGTCATTAGGGTACATTCATGCAAACATACATACAATAAGGGAAATTTAATTTTGTGTCACAACAACATGACAACATGACCAAAATGTGACCCCAAACATTGGTTCTAAGCGGTAGGAAAGATATGTACATGTTCACCTTGGCTACAGAATACAAAAGACAACAATAAAACCAAAACAAACAAAAAACAGTAACAAACAACAAAAGGCATAACGATCGAAGTGAGATAAAGCTGTCAAATAAGGTAAGGTAAATACAAAAGCAAAAGTTGGCAAGTCAAGAATAATACAAGGAAACTGTAACTCAAATAAAACGTAATGACAAATAAGGGTCAGCACTGCAAACGTCACTCATACACACACAAACCCCAAGAGATCACAATAGCTAAGGAAACTGCAAAAGTACGAAAGAAGAAAGTGTAAATGTACGACAATGAACAAAGTGACAGGTAAAATATATTTGCAGTATTTTATAAATAAAGGTATGTGTGTATTTTTGTACTTAAATTTCTTTGCATAATTGTATCTACTATTTTGCGTTTGCGGTTAGAATTACAGGCAACTACGTATTGTATGTGTATTAACACTAAGTATATTCGGGTATAAGCTGCCAAATTTAGAAGCCACTGTGTTTATTATTCACGATTTTTATACTCAGCTGAGAAGAGCTCACAGAGTATATTAACTTTGTTCGCATAACGGAAATCCGTAATGGTATAAACTAATCGAGATAGATATAGACTTCAATATATCAAAATGATCTGGGGGCAAAAAGAAATTCATTTAGCCATGTCCGTCCGTCCGTCCGTAAATACGATAACTTGAATAAATTTTGAGGTATCTTGATGAAATTTGGTACGTAGGTTCCTGGGCGCTCATCCCAGATCGCTATTTAAAATGAATGAAATCGGACTACAACCACGCCCAATTTTTCGACATCGAAAATTTCGCAAAACCGAAAAAGTGCGATAATTCATTACCAAAGATGGATAAAGCTTGGTAGGTACGTTGACCTTATGACGCAACGTAGAAAATTAGTAAAATTTTGGACAATGGGCGTGGCACCGCCCACTTTTAAAAGAAGATAATTTAAAAGTTTTGCAAACGGTAATTTCTCAGTCGTTGAAGATATCATTATGAAATTTGGCAGGCACATTACTCCTATTATTATATGTATGCTAAATAGAAATTAGAAAAATCGGATGACGAAGACGTCCACTTCTAAAAAAAAATTTTTTTAAGTCAAATTTTAACAAAAAATTTAATATCTTTACAGTATATAAGTAAATTATGTCAATATTCAACACCAGTAATGATATGGTGCAACAAAAAACAAAAATAAAAGAAAATTTCAAAATGGGCGTGGCTCCGCCTTTTTTCATTTAATTAGTCTAGAATACTTTTAAGGCCATAAGTCGAACAAAAATTTACCAATCCTTGTGAAATTTGGTAGGCGCATAGATTCTATGACGATAACGGTTTTCTGTGAAAATGGGCGAAAACGGTTGAAGCCACGTCCAGTTTTTATACACAGTCGACCGCCTGTCTTTCCGCTCGGCCCTTAACACGATAACTTGAACAAAAATCGATATATTTTTATTAAACTTAGTTCACGTACTTATCTGTACTCACTTTATCTTGGTATAAAAAATTGCCGAAATCCGACTATAACCACAGCCACTTTTTCGATATCGAAAATTACGAAAAATGAAAAAACTTGTATAATTCTATACCAAATACGAATAAAGGGATGAAACATGATAATTGGATTGGTTTATTGACGCAAACTATAACTTTGAAAAAAAACTTTGTAAAATGGTTGCGACACCTAACATATTAAGTAGAAGAAAATGAAAAAGTTCTGCAGGGCGAAATCAAAAGCCCTTGAAATGTTGGCAGGAATACTGTTCGTGGTACTATATATATAAGCAAATTAGCGGTATCCAACAGATGATGTTCTGGGTCACCCTGGTCCACATTTTGGTCGATATCTCGAAAACACCTTCACATATAAAACTAAGGGCCACTACCTTTTAAAACCCTCATTAATACCTTTAATTGGAAACCCATATCGTACAAACACATTCTAGGGTCACCCTTGGTCCACCCTTAATGCGATATCTCGAAAAGGCGTTCACCTATAGAACTAAAGCCCACTCCCTTTTAAAGTATTCATTAACACCTTCCATTTTAAGCCCATGTCATACAAACATATTCCAGGGTTACCTTAGGTTCATTTTGCTAATTGGTGATTTTCCCTGATTATGTCTCCAAAGCTCTCAGCTGAGTATGTAATGTTCAGTACACCCGAACTTAGCCTTCCTGACTTGTTTTTATTGAATTTAAGGGTCGAATTTTAATTACCTTTTTCACATTGACTCAGCCGATGAATGAATAGGCAAAGCTGAATTTTCCTTTTTCCCTGCGACGCGTTTCGACATACCTACGTCTTCCTTAGGGATTCCGATAATTTTATTTCAAAAAAGAACTCACTTTAAAGTAGTATAAACACAATCAAGAAATATGTTATTTATTTAGTATATATATGCTTTTTTAAGAAAATAATAAACTTCTTGAGGAGAACGTGAGCGCCTCAAAACCCTTAGAAAAGAAAAAGTAAAATTTTAGTTTGTTTACCCATTTCGCGACCGTAAAGTGCGATCAAAGCAAATAGATATTTTAGTATTATTTTACAGCTTTGTTAACCTTTTTGATGCCCTGATTGCAGTAAATCTTAAAAAGTTATAAACTATTTGACCACAATTGTCATTTAAATGAAGGGGAAAGCGCTGCGTTGCATGGGGAGCAGTATCATGTCTAATTCCGACTCTTACAAATATTCAGTACCCAACCAGTGAGATAACTTATGTAGTTACGGTACTCTCAAGATAAAATATGTTATAAGCAAACTGTTAGAATTTCAGTTGTTGTGTCTGTCAGACTATGCGGGCCAACATGAGATCAGTACGGAATGTTGAGTTCAACTTTTACGCACTGTTTATTGTTAGCAAATATTTAGTGAACTCTGTGTTCAAGGAAATTGCAAACAGGAGTTACACTAATACGGTAAGTGAGAGAGATGGAGAAAACAGGGAAAGAAAGGAACGAGGAAAGTAGAGAGGTAGAAAAAACTGTGTAACTAATATTGAAACCTATGTTGATATAAGCAAAATTATAAAACTATAACATAGAATGAGATAGGTGGAAGAAGAGAGAGAGGAAGAGAAACGAGGATGTAGAGGGGGAGAAAATAGTATGGAGAGGGAGATTAAAAGTGAGAGGAAGAGGTAGAGGGAGTTGGAGAGGGATCGGAAGGGGGTGCGGCAGAGGACTAGGCATAGGAGAAGTGAGCGGGAGAAGGAAGGGAGGAGGAACATAAGGGGTAGAAAAAGGAAAAGAGAAAGAAATACATAAAGAAAGAGAGATACATATTTCTTTGAAGTTTTTTCAAGTTTTCCAGGCAAACAAAGCTTATGGCTGAACAATTATTTGCCGAGTTTGCTAGTTATTTATACGTTTTCAACCTATCGGTAGTATTGATAGTAGAGAAATTCGCGATTATGCTCAGAGATGTTTTAACAGCGTTATTTTCATCTGGTTAATAGCTGCGAATCTGGAATATATATTTTTCAAATGCCCGAGGTAATATATATATATAGATGCAGAGAGCGGAGTATACTGTGGGAAGAATACTCTCCTGGGACATACGCGGTTCAAATGGGTCAAATTACGAAAAATAATAATATCGTCGCAGATAATCAGTTGGCTAAGAAGCCTAGATCGGCTAAGCAACATCTCTACTGGGCTCGTAGCTAAGATATGGAATCAGGTAGTCTGTTCGTCTTTTAATTTATGGCACTAAACTACTACGGCCGTATGGTCTGCGCTCAATCTTCTTAGAGGCATAAAGCCTCGTTGCAGTTGTTATCGGGGCCTTCTTAACTCTCTGTTCCACGTTTTCACGACAACTTACTGTCTAGAATGATTCCTAGATATTTTGTGCAAGGTTTCTTTTGCATTGTCATTCCTCCTAGCTTGAGACTGGTCAAATTTGAATCCTTATGCCTCGTAGTAAACAAGAACATATTCGTCTTTTCCGCTTTGGCGGTAAACCCGACATTAGATGCCAAGGTATGTATATTCCGGAGAGTCCGATCCAACAAAAAGCTTATTTTTTGGAACGCACTTCCCAGTTTTGACATTTGCAATGTCATATACGTAAGCCTTAAATTTTGTGGGTCTCTCATCAAACTCCCTAAGCAGTTGTTTGATGACTAGCGATTAAAGCTTAGGTGATAATAGTCCTAACTGTGACGCGCCTCAGTCTATTTATTTCTTGATTTCATACATCCCCCATTGTGTAATAATCTTCCTGCAATTTAACATGCATCGCATCTGGCTATGGCTTGTAAGACTGCTATCACTGGCATTTACTTCATCAGAAATTTTTTTGACTTCTTGGTAAAGCAAATGTAGTAAGCTTAGAGAGAAGCCTAGATCGTATTAAGAAAACAATTGCAAAGTACGTAGCATTTTATATGGACATATTTGGATGTTTTCGAGTGCTTAGTGCCTTTTTGTAATATTGTGGTATAAATAAAACGAAAGGTGGAAGGCAAATGACGTGGAGTTTCACTTCTATATAAGTACAACGGAAAAGTTAGTGGTTTGATTGGGCTTGCTAGAAAAATCTTGAAAAAATCACTCCAACCTCATACTTTATGAGGGTATTCAGAATGCTCAAGAAGCACTTAAAGTGGATATAAAGAGCACACAATCTCAACACAACCTAAGTTTAACGGAAAAATACCCATTTACCTACTTGTGCTGGAAAGATCAGTACAGATCTATGAGCTTTAATAGAAAGCGTATGGATCGCTCTAATTTGAAAATGACTTAGACCCGCTCTAGAAAGAGGTGTTAAACTGAGATAAAATATAATTTTAAATATGTCCAAAATCGCCTTCAGACAAATTAAAAAAAAGCTGTAAGTTACCACAACTGCGAGATTGATATCCGAAATGAGCGTATGCCAGTAAAAAATTATAGACAGCGGTGGGCACTACTACACTCACACGGTTCCCAAATTGAGAATGTAATAGTATATACGAACGCGTAGCGAGCAGGAAAACAAAATCAGTGATTTATATATATAGTTTGATTTTAATGCTTAAAAAGTGCGCACGTGTCACACGCACTGTTTGGTACTCTGCTTCAAGCGCGCGTGTGACATTTTCTGACTTTACGAGCATAGAAATTACACTATAAGAGCTGTCGTTGGTTTTTACCAAGCAGCCATTGTGCTCTCGCTCATCGTATACATATATAGTCGCTTAGCAGGTGCTTAGCTCACGCCGACCCCTGATTGTAGAGCAAATCGGCTTTCATTCATATGAAAACAAAGACTGAATCAAAGTATGTCAATATTTTATAGAGCCAGCCTAATGAACAACTACAGCATTTACGGCTTCCCACACAGGTACATATTGGTATGTAAACATACTTGTAAATGCGTACAAATAATACATAAAAACAAAAGTTTACATTATTATTATTGACAAGTTCACGTTCAACTCCCAGCCGGATGCATATAAAAGTCACAAACTTCAGCGCATATTTTTGAGAAGCATACCAAAAAGAACTACATATACAAAAGTACGACAGTAAGATGGAGGGGAAACTTATCAACTTTTATTATGACGTATGCCCAGAGGTCTAATAAGTAATTTCATTGACATAACAAATTACCACTACGTTGAAACACTCAACGCTTACTAAAGAGGCCAATCACCAAAATGTATTTGGAAGTGAACAATGCTCAGAAATGCCATCGGCAGGATAGCAATGCTTCTGTGCTTTTTTGCGCCTCCATATTTGTTGCTCGCTCTCACTTCCAGGAAAACTTTCTCCGTGGGTGTAAAAGTTCAAATTTACGCTTTTAATCTGTTTTGGTGTATTGATGAAGGCATGTATAAATAAATGTAGACTCTTGCCTTTACCTGTATGTGTTGGATATTACACTGTTTCATGTTTGTTGATAAATTATTGCTAAGAAATTCTATTTGACAGCTACAAAATGGCACGGTTTGAAACCAATGCTGCACGTTCACTAGATTAAAAAAAAATGAAGAAAAAAATTTTCAAATCCTTTTACTAAACGGCGGCTAACGCAATATCCATAAAAAATAAGAAAATTGTTATTTTTGTGTTGTTGTTTTTGAAGCAATAAATACATTCAAACAACATCAGAGTACAAGCCCGACCGTCTCGGTAACGATTTCATATGACCACATTGAACCATCTAGGTCATCCCCACTTTCTACTTCTATGAGATACTTGAGGACGCCAAAGCCTCGCCTGATACAATTATACATATTTGTTACAGGTCGGAGGAACCCCTGTGGATAAGGTTGACAGTTAATTTGCAAAATCTGTGAAGCTGCTATTGCAAAATCGTCTTCATTTAGACTAATACTTCACTAATAGAGTGCTTAAATCAAACTGATTACTGATTCCTCAGCTTCCGCTGCTTTTATACTCTCAGTTACCTCGTTCGCCCATTTCTCCTTAAGTCTAGATGTTTTACGCATATACCTTCTAGAACAGTCGTATCTCATGCTTGGTTATTCAGCTATATGTATCTATCTCTGTAGTTTATGTGTTTTTCTTCTAGCAATATGCGTGCGTATGAGTGAGTAACAACTTCTGATATTAGTTGCCGGATACATAATCCAATGTTAAATTTTATTAAACCAGCAGCTATCTCTTCGAACTCAGCCCATTATACCAAAAGCTATGCACATTTTCAAATCAAATCCTCGATCACACCATTTCTCTCAGAATAAGTATATTTAAGTCAAGGTAACATTGCCGAGCATCCACGATATCCACTAAAGATGTAAAAAAATACCGCAGCTCCTCGCTGGTAGCATTTAATAAGAATAAAGTTATTGAAGAGAGCAATTTATAACGCGGTCAACATCATATATGTCAACACTTCACCAATATCTCTTCGGAGGTTATCGCGCTTTGTATTTATTTATTACTTTATTTATTTGTTTCAAAAGATGATCGAGTTTCAAAAGATGTATGTGGCTTTAGTCGGTTTTTTTGCATTAATATGTATGTATGTGACATAAAATTTACTTCGAATTCCACGAAAAAAAGCCAGGTGTGTTAGGATACTATGGCAGAATCTACGACCCGACAAAACACCGTCTCTGACGAGATATTTGAGCTTTAAGATTTTTTTTCTTTTTCGAAAAATTACACGAAGAAATAAACAGAAACATAACAATAAACCAACAAAACCAAAAAGTACCTCAAATTAAATAAAAGACAAAAATTACTGATTTCAGCTTACCTCAAATTAATAAATATACATTAACCTGGGTCGGTTTGTATGGACGATATTTAACCGATATCGCGTCATCGATTTTTCGATAGGATTTGGGCTCGGGAAAAAAAGTTCACTACTCATACCCAAAAAAATAATTTTCGAACATGCGAACTTTTTTTTTTTTTTGTTTTTGATTTTTAAGGTCGATAACAGTATTTTGAAAAAAAAAAAAGAATATTTATACTTAAAGATATAAAAATGTTGTCGATAACATTTTTGTGTCGGACAGGGTATACATATGAAAATTTTTTTAGTAGGTCATGAAAAAAACCTTAAAAATCAAAAACCAAAAAACAAAATAATTTCGCAGGCTCGAAAATTATTTTTTTAGGTATGCGTGGTGGACTTTTTTTCCTGAGCCCAATTCCTATCGAAAAATCGAAAGCGCGATATGGGTTAATAAATCGACTAATCTAATGTCTAATGTATATATTTAAATTAAATACAATATACAATGAAAAATAATTGAACATTTGTTTTTGTTTTCAAAGGCCCGAGTGAAGTGCAATGTAACTACGCCATAGAGTAGAAAAGATCACTTTTTACGGTTATGTTTTTCAGCATAGTTAAAAAAGATCTCTCCACAATCCACATGCTCTACTATATAGTTGGTAAAAGCAATGTTTCTCTCAATACCTTGCTATAGTTCTATGTTGTTTGGTAAGTCGTTGGTCAAAGAGCAAATCATAATACAGAGGACTCAACTGATGTGTTAGCTGGTGTCAGGCAGTGAATAGGAAATACGCTCACATCATTCTCTTTGGTTCCTTTTCTTTGTTCTCTACGTTTCTTTATGCCTACGTTATTAACGAAGTATATGTTGAAGAAGAATGTGCTTTATATATAAGTTGAGTAGATACAAGTAAAAAATATAGGTGCTTATGTTCAGTGGGTGGTTAAACTGTAGAATATAAGTTGCCTAGCGTTTAACCCTGCTATTTTATCTATTAAAATTTTTAAACGATCAAAAGGCAAGGTTAAACTAAGCTAAATTTAACTGCAGCTTAAATTCACAAAGAAAATTTGGGCAAAAATGTTGCCTTAAATGTTGCTAATTACAAATAGTTCTCGTCTTAACGAAAAATTTGATAAATAGCGTTATAAAGTACGATATAAACATATTGACAATTACCTTAGTAGTATGGTTTCATTTGACTTGAAAGAAGTTTCATTTGAAATGAAAACAGTTTCATTTGACTTGAAAAAAGTTTCATTTAAAATGAAAAAAGTTTCATTTGAAATGAAAAATGTTTCATTTGAAATGAAAAAAGTTTCATTTGACTTGAAAAAAGTTTCATTTGACTTGAAAAAAGTTTCATTTGATCTGCAAATGCTATACATACATGGGGCCTTTCCCTGCAAATTTTCTCACCCGAAAAGCTTGATACCTCCAAAATACACCAAAGTTGCTGGAAATGTTGTTGTTGCAAGTGTTATTACCTGAAATATGAAAAGATGATGATAGTACAGTATAGATTTTGTTAGAGACTAACTTCTTTTCTTGCGGTTTATTTAATATTTATGCAAACAAGTGAAATTGTACATAACAAAAAGTAAGATGACTAAATAAAAAAAATCAATAAAAAAATTTTTTTTTTAATATTTGCATACTTTTTTGAATTATCAAATTTTTGCCTTAAGGGTTGCTAAAAGAGCTAATAGGTGACTTTGTGGGGCAATGACAATTTGTGTGCGTTCAAAGTGGCCTGAAGATATTTTTAAGGGGGCTAAAAACCCTTAATTTAAATCATCATGTTTAATTGGCGCTTAATATCTTTAGCGATTTTGGCCGTTTCATAACCAGTCACCATAACCAGCTTTCCTCATTTTGCGATAGCTGATGCTAACTGGAAGCACCTTTCTCTCACAACTCAGTGCAGGTCTTCCCCCTTCGTCTGCTTAAAAACTAGGGTGTCGTCTGAAATACTTTCTTGGCCAGAACGTTTCGTTCAATCGCATATCTTAACCTAGTTAGCGAAGCCTTTGGGGCTTTTCGCTGCTTTATCGTCATATCTGCGTAAAGCTCATACAGCTCATCACAATACCTCCTTCGGTACTCGCCGTCGACATCAGGGAAAACATCATAAATCTTTAGGAGAACTTTTCTCACAAACATTTCAAAAGCCATCTCATCTTTTCGCGACACCGAGCCCTAAATTAGGACCAGTGAGGTGAGCGACTTGTAGATCGTGATTTATGTTCTTCGAGGAGGGAATTTACTTTTCAATTGCCAACTGAGTCCAAAGTAGCACTTGTTGGCAAGAGTTATTTTCCGCTTATTTCTGAGGTGACATTGTTTTTGCTGTTAATGCTGGTTCTCAGTTAGATGAAAGCAATCACAGTCTCGAATTTATATCCGTGAATAATGGCTTAGCTGCAAAGGCGCAAAAGTGCCGCTTTTTTTTTTGGCTGACAGCAAGTACTTCGTCCTGTCCTCATTTACCCCAAGACCAACCTTTTTGTTGCTTCTTTATTCAAGCGAATAATATCAATATCATCAGAAAACGTCAGTAAATCAACGCTCTTTTAATAAATTGCACAATCAGGTTTTAAGTTTGCTGCTAGAATTATGTTCTCCAGCATAATGCTAAAGAAATCACACGAAAGGGAGTCACCTCTTTTTTGAGCTGGAAGTAAGGTAAATTTTTTAATATTTATTTTTTAAATTTACTTTTTATTTTTTCAATGTTTTGATAATACTTTGAAAATCTATTGCTCCTTTTCTCTCGGGAGTTCGATTTGAGCCCGCACTCCTGCCATGATCGATTTGTTGACAAGCTCTCTCGCCCAAAATCTTGTCACGACGTAATATAACTTTATCTCAATTTCCTTCTTTGCATGCATTTTTGCTGCCCTACCAAATTATATTTAAAGAACTATTTTTGTTCCAGGGTGTTTCCATAAAAAAGTAAACAACGATTCTTTTGTAATAGTCTAATTTTAAATATATATAGTAATATATATGGGATATTCCATCCCATTTCGACCAATTTTGAACCCGACCCCTTTAGAATTGGCTGAACGTTTTTCTTCTTTTTCTAGCTTACGAAAGACGTTTTTCAGAAGTTTTTCAAATTTTTTCATCCAACTCAAAAAATTCAAAAAAATGTTTAAGGTTTTTTTTTTTGTAATTTTTCAGTTTTTCGAGATTTTTCGAATTTCGCCCTTTTTTCTTTTTCATAAAAAACTTCAATCAATTCTGCAATCATCCCCACTAATCTCGGAGTCGGCCGAGAATTTTTTTTTTTTTTTTTTATTTAATTGAAAAAAAACTTAAAAATTTTTTTTTTATTTTTTCCGAAAAGTACATTTAAAAACATATTTAAAAAAAAAAAGATCCCAAACGGTCAATTTTTGAAAAAGTTATAGCATTTTGAAAACAAAAACGGTGTTTTTTTAAAAATTCATAACATTTTTGAGTTGGATGAAAAAATTTGAAAAACTTCTGAAAAACGTCTTTCGTAAGTTAGAAAAAGAAGAAAAAATGTCAGCCAATTCTAAAGTGGTCGGGTTCAAAATTGGTAGAAATGGGATGGAATACCCCATATATACATATTCTATGGACATACATACATTTCATATGCTTATCGCGCTTGTGAAAAGTTGTGTACATTTATGCTTCAGTTTCCGTTTCTTCGTCCCATTAGGGAATCACGTATTTCAAATTGACAATTTGTTTGATGGATATTTGGCATTGTACTCGAACTACGATAAACGGTGTCATGAAATAGCGACAAACATACAATAATAACAACAATTTAATGTATTTTTATAACTTTAAAATCACAGACATTGTTATTTTACAGGAAAGAGAACAAACAGCACAGACGTGATGGCCCTTACAAAGAAGCTGTTAACATTGTATTATTTTTGACATCATGTGACAATTTTTAATGCTGTAATTCGTTTTTTTTTTTTTATTTTTGGCATTGTTAAAATGTATTTGTCAATGGAACTTAATATGGAATAAGTGATCTCAAATGTATTGAATAACACATGATACTTCCTTATGAAATTTTTTTATACTCAGCGTGCTTTGCACACAGAGTATATTAACTTTGATTGGATAACGGTTGGTTGTACAGGTATAAACGAATCGAGATAGATATAGACTTCCAGATATAATAATCATCAGCATCGAAAAAAAAATTTAATTGGGCCATGTCCGTCCGTCCGTCCGTCCGTTCGTCTGTCCGTTAACACGATAACTTGAGTAAATATTGAGATATCTTCACCAAATTTGGTACACGAGCTTACCTGCACCCAGAATAGATTGGTATTGAAAATAAGCGAAATAAGAAGATAACCACGCCCAGTTTTTATATATATAACATTTTGGAAAACACAAAAAACCTGATTATTTAGTAAATAATACACCTGTAATGTTGAAATTTGACGCGTGGATTGATATTGATACTCTTGATAAAAATTTTTTTTGAATGGGCGTGGCTCACTTGTGGTAAAATCAATTTTACATATATTTTTAATCATAAATAAAAATCGTTAAACCTATCCTAACGAAATTCGGCGGACAGGTTGCCTTTACTATAAGGAATGCTTTGAGCCAAAATTAAGGGAATCGGTTAAGGACCACGCCCGCTTTTATATAAAAGATTTTTAAAAGGGTCGTGGATGAACAAAATAAGATATATCTTTGCAAAAAAGAGTTTTGTATCATTGGTTTTTCATTTCCCAAGTGGATTTATAACAATAAATAGGAAAAACTTCAAATTTAAAAAAATGGGCGTAGCACCGCTCCTTTTATGACTAAGCAATTTTCTATGTTTCGTGAGACATATATTTCGAAGAAAAATTAACGTATCATAATGAAATTGTGTACACATATTTTCCTTATAGCAGAAAATAATTTTAGTAAAAATGGACCGAATCGGTTAAAGACCTCGGCAAACAAGTTTAAAGCAATTAGGAAGGTTAAGTTCGGGTGTAACCCAACATTATACTCAGTTGAGAGCTATGGTGACAACATAAGGGAAAATAACCATGTAGGAAAATGAACCGAGGGAAACCCTGGAATGTGTTTGTGTGACATGTGTATCAAATGAAAGGCATTAAAGAGTATTTTAAGAGGAAGTGGATCATAGTTCTATAATTGGGCGCCATTTAGGGATATCGCCATAAAGGTGGACCAGGCCTGACTCTAGAATTTGTTTGTATGATATGGGTATCAAATGAAATGTGTTAATGATAATTTTAAAAGGGAGTGGTGGTAGTTGTATAGGTGGCCCTTTTTCGAGATATCGTCATAAAGGTGGACCAGGGGTGACTCTAGAATGCGTTTGTACAATATGGGTATCAAACGAAAGGTGTTAATGTGTATTTTAAAAGGGAGTGGGTCTAGGTTCTATAGGTGGACGCCGTTTCGAAATATCGCCATAAAGGTGGACCAGGGGTGACTCTAGAATGTGTTTGTAAGATATTGGTATCAAATTAAAGGTACTAATGAGGGTTTTAAAAGGGAGTGGTGGTAGTTGTATATGTGAAGGCGTTTTCCAGATATCGACCAAAATGTGGACCAGGGTGGCCCAGAACATCATTTGTTGGATACCACTAATTTATTTATATATGTAATACCTGCAAAGATTTCAAGGGTTTTTTATTTCGCCCTGTAGAACTTTTTCTTCTACTTAATATGGTAGGTGTCACAACCATTTTACAAAGTTTTTTCCAAAGTTATATTTCGCGTCAATAAACCAATCCAGTTACCATGTTTCATCCCTTTTTTCGTATTTGGTATAGAATTATGGCATTTTTTTCATTTTTCGTAATTTTCGATATCGAAAAAGTGGGCGTGGTCATAGTCGGATTTCGTTCATTTTTTATACCAAGATAAAGTGCGTTCAGATAAGTACGTGAGCTAAGTTCAGTAAAGATATGCCCATTTTTTCTGTAGTTATCGTGTTAACGGTCATGCGAAAGGACAGACGGACGACCGTGTATATAAACTGGGCATGGCTTCAACTGACTTCGCCCATTTTCACAGAAAACAGTTAACGTCATAAAGTCTATGCTCCTACCAAATTTCAAAAGGATTGGTAAATTTTTGTTCGACTTATGGCATTAAAAGTATCCTAGACAAATTAAATGAAAAAGGGCGGAGCCACGCCCATTTTGAAAATTTCTTTTATTTTTGTATTTTGTTGCACCATATCATTACTGGAGTTGAATGTTGACATAGTTTACTTATACACTGTAAAGATATTAAATTTTTTGTTAAAATTTTACTTTAAAAAAATTTTTTTTCAATGCTGCGTCATAAGTTCAACTCACCTACCTAATTTCATCGCTTTATCTGTCTTTGGTGGTTTGAATTATTGCACATTTTCGGTTTTTCGAAATTTTCAATAACGAAAAAGTGGGCGTGGGTATAGTCCGATATCGTTCATTTTAAATAGCGATCTGAGATGAGTGCTCGGGAACCTACATAGCAAATTTCATCAAGATACCTCAAACTTTACTCAAGTTATCGTGTTAACGGACGGACGGACGGACGGACGGACATGGCTCAATTAAATTTTTTTTCGATCCTGATGATTTTGATATATGGAAGTCTATATCTATCTCGATTCCTTTATACCTGTACAACCAACCGTTATGCAATCAAAATTAATATACTCTGTGAGCTCTGCTCAACTGAGTATAATGACGTATATTAGAATAACAAGTTAAAACTTAGCAAAAAATAGTTTTGAATAATTGATATTTAACTTATCAAGTTTTACTGTAAGAGGAAATGGGGAGATATATTTTTTTAAACGGGCGGTACCATGTGTTATGTAGAAAAGTAATTTAGTTGAAATGAAATTTACAATTGAAGCTCACACTGAGTATATAATGGTCGGTTACACCCGAACTTAGACAACTTTACTTGTTAAATTATATGAGATACTTCAATGTGCGCGACAAGTTTCTGTATGATAAATGGAACCTTCGTCGGATGGGAAAACCTAATCGAATATCCCAAATTGCGCCTAATTACGTAGCATAAGCTCAGAAAGCTTAGCCAAGAGAGTGAATCTTTTTGTCGATTTCTCCAAATCAAGCTGTGTGGTTAATTACGATATAAATTATAATAATAAGTATTACATTGATACATTCAAATCGTAAGACGTTGGGTCTTTGTCGTTATATGAAACAGATCTTATTAATCGGATATCCTCTTTATAATCCTCTCTGAAAAAAGACGTTGATGTTTTATGCTCATATTTGTTTAAAATAAGATAATTAAATAAAATTTGTATTAAAAACAATACTTACATTAAGTAATTATAATATTAAAAGCTAGAAAGTAATTAGGTAGATCCTAGGTGCTAGTCATCACACTCCTCATCAATCTAGGTCGTTGATCAGACAATTAAGTAAAAGCGTTGGATGCGTCAAATTTCTATTGATAGTCATAAGTAAGACCAACTGAGCATTAATCACGTTATGCTACGCCTCCCTTTTTTAAAAATTTCACGCGCCCAACGCTTTTATTTAATTTTCTGTTCAACGCCCTAGATTGATGAGGAGTGTGATGACTAGCACCTAGGATCTACCTAATTACTTTCTAGCTTTTAATATTATAGTTACTTAATGTAAGTATTGTTTTCAATAAAACCATTAACTAAAAATTTTTTTTTATTATTTTATTTTCAAGTTTTTACATTTTATTTAACTGCCTAATATTTCTCATTTTATTTAATTAATTTAGTGACTCATTATTACACAGACTCTTTCCTGACAATTTGTTATAATCTCCCCAATACATAATCCTTCCAAAACCTTTACTCGACTCAGCGCCATATATGCTTGTCTCTTCTCGAAATCGAAAGTATTTTGATGTCACTTGTACCGGACTGTTTGTACTATCGGATATGTAGTATCGGATCAAAAATACGAGTTTTTGAATATCTCGCGCCACCTAACGGAGTTTTTTTCTTATTACTGCATTGTCATCAGGTTCTGAACTATATTCCTAGTTTCAAGCTTGTAGCTTATCGGGAAGTTACTTAAATTTTAATTACAAAATTCGTTCACAAAATTCATTCGGCTGCTACACAGGGTCAAGCTAAATAAAACGGTTTAAAAAGCAGCAGTTCACTTTAGATTGCGTTCTGTCACATTCACACCCAAATTCTTTTCTCCCATTTGTCTAGTGTCGATTGGTGTGCATGTTGGCGTCTTCCAACCGTAAATGAGAAACTGGGTTTCTTAACAATAAAATAACTGATGCACTTGAGAATCATGTCCACACGCGCACTCGAGAGGTTAATTCCTTAATATGCCCCTGGTTTAACAGGAAAGTGATAGATGCAATTAAAACGAGTAATAAGGCCTATACCATTTGGAAAAAGAAAGGACGGGAATCATATTGGAACTTTTATAAATATACACAAAATACAGCCACAGAGATTAATAAAATGGCAAAGCCCAACTTCTACTCGTCACGTTCGGGTTCAGATCTTCCACCCAGTGTTTGTGGCGAAATTTAAAAAGTTTGCGTGTGTACATTTCCGAATGTACCTTGAATTCAGACGTCCTTAATAATACCTTTCTTAGTGGTCCTATATGTAGTTTATGTCCTGTGAATTTCCTGTATTGTGCACCTGCATGTAATTCAGGTGAGAGGCTTGAGTTCTCTGCGGTGACAGCAGTTGATGCCATCAGGTACATCCTCAAAATTAAAACCAAGGCTATAGGAGTAGATGAAATCCCTATCCAATTTTTGAAAATTATTCTTCCGTTTATAGTAGGGACAATAACTCATATCATCAATCACTCCATTACAACCTCATGCTTCCCGGATGTATGAAAAGTGGTCAAGGTTCTACCTCATTCTTAAAATAGGAAGGCAAGCTCTCCGGGAGGCTTTAGACCTATAAGCATTTTACCAATTTTGTCTAAAGCATTCGAAAGTTTACTAGCGGAACAAATTGGCACACACGTGCTTAAATATAACTTATTATCTCCATATCAGTCCGGATTCAGAGCTGGACAGAGCTGCTCAACTGCCCTAATAAAAATTTTGGATGACATAGGTGTGTCGTTTGACAAAGGCCAACTAACGCTTCTATGCTTACTCGACTTTTCCGTCTAGTCAGTTTACTGATATATGTGACTTATCTTGTCGAGTAAATAATGATTTTTCATCCATATTATGTTGGGCGAATGACAATGGCCTATGTCTCAATGTTTCAAAATCATACATGCTACCTATTAACCAACGCCGTTTGTAATCTTTTTTTCTAATATCAATAACAAAAACAATTAGATAAAGCAAAATAAACATGTCTTGCTAATTAAATACATATAATATAAGGTTTTTAGCGATTTTCAAACTCAGACCCATCCTTGCTGTCCTTTCATGAATAAAAAAAAATTAATAAATTAGTAAAAACAAGGCGCGATATACCTTTGATTAGACTAGGGCCGAGCTTCTTTTCCAACTTGCGTCGTGCTCCTTTTCATTTTCCCGACAAATGGGCATGTTTTACGCCGACTCCAGACGGCATCTTCAAAGTTAATGAAATTTCACTGAGAAGCTTTTCATGGCAGAAATACACTCGGAGTGTTTGCTAAAACTGCTGAGACGTAACTTCACTTAGAAAAACTGTTTTCTAATTCAAAAAATTTGTTTTTAATATTTTTATGTTGCTTTGCATGGGACTTTAACCCAAGATCTTTGGTGTGGTTGGCGAACACGCTACCACCACACCACGGCGGCCACTTTTTATTAGTGACCTTTTTTCCTGGCCTTATTTATTAAATAAGGTAGGCTGAAAGTTTGGAAAGCAGTATAATCAAGTTAATCATTTAGTTACTTTAAGTTTTATTATTCATATAATATCTATTTAAAGTTATGCTGAAGTTACGATTTGAAAAGTCTTTTGTTTTGGCTGGGCGCTGGTGTATGATTCTCTATTTATGCTTTAGCTTTTCACAAATTTATTTGTCCATTGTGTCATTGTAAAAGGGTTCACACAAATAGGATATGAACTTCAAATAAATCATTCTCTTTGTGAAATACGAGTTAAGAATTAGTTATGACTTTTGTACTATGTATAAATTAATTACTTGCAAACTAAGTACTTTACTTTCTTAAGGTTTGGCTAAACCGCTTTACTGACTTTCAAGAAATCATGAGAAGATACTATGCCCTCACTCCATAGTTTTTCTGAAATCCTTTTAGATTTCATTAGGTAATGAACTGCAGTACTGTTTTTTTTAAATCTTTTACAAACATGCATTCTTATACCCAAGGTAAACATAAGATAAGCGCACGCACACGCATCTTGCTATGTAAACATACATATTTATTAGTGTGCATGTGTTTCAGAGATAATTCGAGAGAATATGTTTCAGTTCAGCTAACCAACTCTTAATTTATGAGTGGGCTAAATTACATATTTACATTAATCACTTAACTCGCATTTCGCTGGAAACTTTGTATATAGGAAGCTTTAGCTTTTACTCAGATTGATATTTAAAATACTTTCTTACGCAAAGGCGCAGGGACCAACTTCAGAAATTTGTTGCGATTTGTTTAGTGGTACCCATTTTACATAAAATGGATCAAAGGCTGACCAATTATAAAAAGCAATACAGTAAAGACAATTAAAATCAAGTAAGGAAGGCTATGTACGGGCGTAACCGAACATTACATACTCTGCTGCCAAATTTATTTTTTATATTTAATTGGCGCTTAACCGTCTAAACGGTTATGGCCGTCCAACAAGGCGCGCCAGTCGCTGCATCGCTCCGCCAACCGGCGTTAATTGGTCACCCCAAGGCAGTTCTTCCAACGGAGTGGGGGCCGCCCTCTACCTCTGCTTCCATAGGCGGGTTCCGATAGAAACACTTTCTTCGCCGGAGCATCATCTTTCATTCGCATAACATGGCCTAGCCAGCGCAGCCGCTGCGTTTTAATTCGCTGGACTATGTTGATGTCTGCGTATAGCTCGTACAGCTCATCATTAAATCTTCTTCGGTACTCGCCATCGCCAAATCGTATAGGTCCATAAATCTTTCGAAGAACTTTTTTCTCGAACACTCCCAAAGCCGCTTCATCTGCTGTTGTCATGGTCCATGCTTCTTACCCATATAGCAGGACGGGTCCAATAAGTGACTTGTAGAGTTCGCCGAGAGAGAACTTTACTTTTCAATTGCCTACCTAGTCCAAAGTAGCATTTATTAGGAAGATTCATTCTTCGCTGCATTTCAGTGCTGATGTTGTTGCTAGTGTTGTTGCTGGTTCCCAAACAAACGAAGTATTTTACTATTTCAAAATTATGGCTGCCAACAGTAGCGTGGTTGCCAAGGCGCGTATGCGCTGACTCTTTGCTGGACGACAGCAGGTACTTCGTTTTGTACTCATTCACCATTGCTGCCAAATTACAGCTTGCAAAACTTTTCAATTACCTTCTTTTAAAAGTGGGCGGTGCCACTCCCATTGTCCAAAATTTTACTAGCTTTCTTTTCTGCGTCATAAGTTCAACTCACCTACAAAGTTTCATCGCTTTGTCCGTCTTTGGTAATGAAATGTTGCACTTTTTCGGTTTTTCGAAATTTTCGATATCGAAAAAGTGGGCGTGGTTACAGTCTGACTTCGTTCATTTTAAATAGCGATCTGAGATGAGTACCCGGAAACTTATATACCAAATTTCACTAAGACCCCTCAAAATTTACTCAAGTTATCGTGTTTACGGACAGACAGACCGACAGACGGACGGACATGGCTAAATGAATTTCTTTTTTCGCCCAGATCATTTTGATATATAAAAGTCTATGTCTATCTCGATTATTTTATGCCGTTACGTGGTACCGTTATGCGAACAAAATTAATACACTCTGCAAGCCCTGCTCAGCTGAGTAAAATGAAATGAAGTACTAAAAAATAAGTTTATAGTCTTGTTTTTGCCAAACGAATTATTTTCTTCGTTTTTTCATTTTGGGGAATTTTAACCTAAAACTGGTATAACCAACATAAGAATAGGCTATAATGAGTTAACCGTGGGCAATTGCACTAGAGCTCCCCGCAACGTGAGGTATATCGGAACATTGTGAGGCGAAAAGGGAAGAAAGAGGCTTACCTCTGCGTGTTAGGTGGCTTAGAATATACCCACGGCAGATATATCTGTCGTAAGCGGCAACTGTAATACCCAAATTATTCAAGGTATTCAATTCCTTTGCAAGGGATTGCCAGCGCTATTTAAAGCTTTTCCAACCCAATTTCCAACTTCATCTACCCATGGCAAATCATGTTCCTTTAGCAGGCGAGGCACTGGCGACCCCAAGTTTCGCGGAAGGAGGGCTTGGAGGGAGGGATGGCCTAGAAAGTTTAGTGTGGTTATATTATATCGTTCTTGAGAAGGTGGGGCTTGTACCTTAAAAGTGCTTGTTGCTGTGACATACCGCATCTATACCTACAGAGGACCATCGGTAACAATACCCAAAACCTTCGGGGAGTATCTCTATCGCTACAGTAACAACAACTACAAAACAGACACTTCTTTAGAAGAAAAAAGCATGAGGGATAACGGCATAAGTGCGGGGAGCTTCATATTATGGCTCATATTAATAAAGCCCTAAACGTCTACCAAAAAATATGACGGATGATGCAAGATTTCAAGACCAGGGCAGATTCCTGCAGAAGTCATAATGGTTACCAAGTTGCTAACACACAGGTTGTCCTTAAGATGTGGACCGAACACTTCTGCTCATTGCAAGCTATCGAGAGAAAAGTCTTACCTGATGTTCTAATCGCCTACTATGGAAAACATGTTATTGCAGCCGACTATGATGAAGAGACAATGGAAATATCCCATCAAAAAATCACAAAGCGCCAGATAATAACCGACTACTCACAGAGCTGTCCAAACACTGAGACGAAGAGTTAGTAAAGAGCATACATCAACTCATATGTAAAATATGGTCGAATGAGCGCATGCCTCCAAATAGGAATTTGAGTATGATTTGCCCAGTCCACAAGAAAGGCGATCCCGAAAATTGCTCCAATTACCCTGAAATCAGTGTGCTTTATATTACGTTGAAAGTTTTATCTAGCGTACTGTGCAAAAGACTGAAGATATAGCCAACAAACTGTTTAAACTTTTTCAGATAAAGCGACTCCTTTTGTGTGATTTCTTAAGTATAATTGTGGCGAAGGTAATTCTAGCAGCTGAACTAAACGCTGATGGTACAGTCTACTATAAAAGCGTACAACTGCTGGTGTACATTGACGATATTGATATATTTGCATTTAACAAACATTCCGAGAGTTCTACCTCCTCTGGATTTGAGAAAGACGCAAAAAAGTGGAGGAGGATGGAGACGTGTGTAGAAGTCCACGAAAATGGGGAAAGCTTCTGACCGCCATTCACCTGGCAATGGCCAAAGCGATTCTTTTGAATGCAGTTCAAGCAGTCCACTACTTCTGTTCGCTTGCGGCCAAGTGTCCTCTGGGTAGCCACTAAACATTTGTTTAGTGGTGAGCTAATGTGAGAAGGCGACAACTTGGCTAGGCCAATCTGATATAATCGTTTTAAGGGCTAGCCGGGGGATCCCCCAACGGCAGCGTCTGTTCACCACTAGGTGCGGCTGCAAGCGGGCGTCTGTCATGGGGCAAGCGGCCCGCTATATAAACATGCAAGAAGTTTTTTCACCCCCTCTTATCGGGTTGTGCGCTGGGCTTGGGACCCGCCACGTCAAACCATACTACAACGAAAAGCAACAACAAAGCTCGGATACAAAGAACACTCTCTATGGCAAACGTTTGAAGGACAATGAATTGGGGGCATGCACCTGGAATGTCCGCTACCTGAGTTGGATTTGTGCAGATGCCCGGCTGGTTGATGTCCTCGTCAAAGCAAACTCTAACATCACCGCCATCCAAAAATGCGTTGAACGAAGCAAGGAAGAAAGAATATTAAAAATTGTGACATTTATTGGAGTCGTATACAAATAAGCGCAGTTTCGGCATCGGATTCGTGGTGGAAGAGAGACTTCGTCGCCAAGTATTGGCGTTCACGCCTGTGGTCGAACGTCTCACCGCCATCCGAATAAAAGCAAAATTTTTATACTCAGTTGAGCAGAGCTCACAGAGTATATTAAGTTTGATTGGATAACGGTTGGTTGTACATATATAAAGGAATCGAGATAGATATAGACTTCAATATATCAAAATAATCAGGATCGAAAAAAATTTGATTGAGCCATGTCCGTCCGTCCGTCCGTCCGTCCGTCCGTCGGTCCGTCCGTTAACACGATAACTTGAGTAAATTTTGAGGTACCTTGATGAAATTTGGTATGCAGGTTCCTGAGTACACATCTCAGATCGCTATTTAAAATGAACGATATCGGACTATAACCGCGCCCACTTTTTCGATATCGAAAATTTCGAAAAACCGAAAAAGTGCGATAATTCATTACAAAAGACAGCTAAAGCGATGAAACTTTGTAGATGAGTTGAACTTATGACGCAGAATAGAAAATTAGTAAAATTTTGGACAATGGGCGTGGCACCGCCCACTTTTAAAAGAAGGTAATTTAAAAGTTTTGCAAGCTGTAATTTGGCAGTCGTTGAAGATATCTTGATGAAATTTGGCAGGAACGTTACTTATATTACTATATGTACGCCTGATAAAAATTAGCAAAATCGGAGAAGGACCACGCCCACTTTTAAAAAAAAAATTTTTTTAAAGTAAAATTTTAACAAAAAATTTAATATCTTTACAGTATATAAGTAAATTATGTCAACATTCAACTCTAGTAATGATATGGTGCAACAAAATACAAAAATAAAAGAAAATTTCAAAATGGGCGTGGCTCCGCCCTTTTTCATTTAATTTGTCTAGGATACTTTTAACGCCATGAGTCGAACAAAAATTAACCAATCCTTTTGAAATTTGGTAGGGGCATAGATTTTATGACATTAACTGTTTTCTGTGAAAATGGGCGAAATCGGTTGATGCCACGCCCAGTTTTTATACACAGGCATCCGTCTGTCCTTCCGCATGGCCGTTAACACGATAACTTGGGCAAAAATCGACATATCTTTAATGAACTTAGTTCACGTGCTTACTTGAACTCACTTTATTTTGGTATGAAAAATGAACGAAATCCGACTATGACCACGCCCACTTTTTCGATATCGAAAATTACGAAAAATGAAAAAATCCCATAATTCTATACCAAATACGAAAAAAAGCATGAAACATGGTAAGGTAATTGGATTGTTTTATTGACGCGAAATATAACTTTAGAAAAACTTTATAAAATGGTTGTGACACCTACCATATTAAGTAGAAGAAAATGAAAAAGTTCTACAGGGCGAAATAAAAAACCCTTAAAATCTTGGCAGGTATTATATATATAAATAAATTAGCTGTATCCAACAGATGATGTTCTGGGTCACCCTGGTCCACATTTTGGTCTATATCTGGAAAACGCCTTCACACCACTCCCTTTTAAAACTCTCATTAATACCTTTAATTTGATACCCATATCGTACAAACTCATTCTAGAGTCACCCCTGGTCCACCTTTATGGCGATATCTCGAAAAGGCGTCCACCTATAGAACTAAGCCCCACGCCCTTTTAAAATACTTATTAACACCTTTCATTTGATACCCACATCGTAAAAACATATTCTAAAGTCACCCCTGGTCCACCTTTATGGCGATATCTCGAAAAGGCGAACACCTATAGAACAAAGGCCCACTCCCTTTTAAAATACTCATTAACACCTTTCTTTTCATACCCATATTGTACAAACAAATTCTAGGGTTACCACTGGTCCACCTTTATGGCGATATATCGAAACCGCGTCCACCTATGGAACTAAGGATTACTCCCTTTTAAAATACTCATTAGCACCTTTCATTTGATACCCATATCGTGCAAACGCGTTCTATAGTCACCCCTGGTCCACCTTTATGGCGATATCTCGAAAAGGCGACCACCTATACAACAACCACCACTCCCTTTTAAAACCCTTATTAATACCTTTAATTTGATACCCATATCGTACAAACATATTCTAGAGTCACCCCTGGTCCACCTTTAGGGCGATATTTCGAAACGGCGTCCACCTATAGAACTAAAGCCCACTCCCTTTTAAAATACTCATTAACACCTTTCGTTTGATGCCCATATTGTACAAACAAATTCTAGGGTCACCCCTGGTCACCTTATGGCGATATCTCGAAACGGTGTGCACCTATGGAACTAAGGATTACTCCCTTTTAAAATGCTCATTAACACTTTTTTTTGATACCCATATTGTACAAACAAATTCTAGGGACACCCCTGGTCCACCTTTGTGGCGATATCTCGAAATGGCGTCCACCTATGGAACTAAGGATTACTCCCTTTTAAAATACTCATTAACACCTTTCATTTGAAACCCATATCGTACAAACGCATTCTAGAGTCAACCCTGATCCACCTTTATGGCTATATCCCTAAATGGCATCCACCTATAGAACTATGGCCCACTCCCTCATAAAATACTCTTTAACGCCTTTCATTTGATACACAGTCCAGGGTTTCCCTCGGTTCATTTTCCTACATGGTTATTTTCCCTTATGTTGTCACCATAGCTCTCAACTGAGTATGTAATGTTCGGTTACACCCGAACTTAACCTTCCTTACTTGTTTAATATATCATTCATCTGCGCACATGCGTCGACAGAGGATAAAGACGATCAGGTGAAAGAGGCTTTTTCTGAACAATTAGAATGCACATACGAGCGCCGTCCCCGCCATGATATAAAAGTCGTGCTTGGGGACTTTAACGCCAGGGTGGGCAAAGAAGGTGTTTTTGGCCCTACAGTCGGAAAGTTCAGCCTACACAATGAAATTTCTCCTAATGGACTGTGGCTGATTGGCTTTTCTGGTGCTCGAAATGTGGTCATATCCAGCACGAGGTTCATGCATAAAAAGATACATCAAGCTACATGGTTTTCCCCTGATCGAAATACTCGTAATCAGATCGATCACGTTGTGATAGACCGACAGCATGCCTCTAGTGTTTTAGGTGTGCGCACGATTCGAGGACCTAACATCGACTCGTACCATTATCTCGTAGCAGCCAAACTACGCACCCGCCTCAGCGCGGCTAAAAACAAGGAACCACATGGAAAGCAAGACGTCGAAAGGCTGCAATCGCAACAGACTGCCAATGATTTCGCAACTCGATTTTCACACCTGCTCTATGAGAGTACAACTCAGCATAAATGAATACAGGAGCAGTGGGAGCATATCTCCAAAGCACTTCGTACTGCCACCGAGGAAAAAATTGGTTACCGGCGGCCACGGAAAAAGTACTGGTACGATGAAGAATGCCGCGTTGCAACCGAAAGAAAAGACGCTACCTACAGGGCTACGTTAAAAGCTAGCGCAACAAGAGGAGTGTGTGAACGCTATCGTGAGTTGAAAAGGGAAGCGAAACGCCTTTTCAGGAAGAAAAAAGCAGAGGAAGAAAGGCTTTAGTGCGAGGAGCTTGAGCTACTAGCCATTAGGAATAGCGCCCAGAAATGTTGCCAAAAAATTCGGCGACAGAAGGAAGGTTTTAAGACCGGGGCAATCTCTTGTAAGAACGAAAATGGCGACTTTGTAACTGATGCCCAGAGAGTGCTTAGATTATGGAGGGAACACTTCTCTGCTCTCCTAAATGGAGACAACGATTTACCGCAGAGAGATGATGAACCCAATCCCGCAATCGATGATGATGGAATAAATGCCCCCACCTGATTATGACGAAGTCAGAATAGCAATAACCAGATTGAAAAACAACAAGGCCGCGGGAGCTGATGGATAGCCTGAGGAGCTATTCAAATACGGCGGCTAGGAGTTAGTAAGGCGCATGCATCAGCTTCATCGCAAAATATTGGCGGACGAGTGCATGCCCGACTATTGGAATCTAAGTGTTCTTTGCCCAAAGCATAAGAAGGGGGATACTGCAAATTGCACCAACTATCGCGGAATCAGCCTTCTTACTATCGCATATAAGGTTCTGTCAAATGCATTGTGCGAAAGACTTAAGCCCACCGTGAATCATGATTGGACCTTATCAGTGCGGCTTCAGACCTGGTAAATCTACCATCGACCAGATTTTCAAAATGCGCTAAATCTTGGAAAAAACCCGCGAAAAAAAGGAATCGACACACATCACCTATTGGTCGATTTTAAAGCCGCTTTCGACAGCACGAAAATTAGCTGCATATACGCCGCTATGTCTGAATTTGGTTTCCCCGCAAAACTATACGGCTATGCAAAATGACTTTGAGCAACACCGTCAGCTCAGTCTGAATTAGGAAGCACCTCTCCGAGCCGTTCGAAAGTAAACGAGGTTTCAGACAGGGTGACCCCCTATCCTGCGATTTCTTATAATATTCTATAAAAGCGTGCAATTTCTGGCGTATGCTGATGATATTGATATCATCGGCCTAAACACCCGCGCCGTTAGTTCCGCTTACTCCAAACTAGAAAAAGAAGCGGTAAATATGGGTTTGACGATGAATAAGGATAAAACGAATTACCTGCTGTCATGGAGCAAAGAGTTAGCGCATCTGCGCCTTGGCAACTACGCTACTATGGCCAGCCATAGTTTCGAAATAGTAAAAGACCTCGTATATTTGGCAACCAGCATCAACACTAGCAACAATGTCAGCTCTGAAATCCAGCGAAGAATCACTCTTGCCAATAAATCTTTGGAATAGGTAGGCAATTTAAAAGTAAAGTTCTCTCTCGGCAAACGAAAATCATTCTCTATAAGTCACTTATCGTGTCCGTCCTGCTATATGGACGACCCTTACTCCGTTGGAAGGACCAGGTGGAAAACGATTTAAATTCCCTTGGTGTGACCAATTGGCGCCGGTTGGCAAATAGAAGGAGCAACTGGCGCGCCTTGCTGGATGGCCATAACCGTTTAAACGGTTAAGCGCCAATTAAATAAGTAGGTAAGCAAAAAAGTGGATATTGCGGTAAACTGGGGCAAGGCGAACTAAATTCGAGAAGGATTTCATCTATTTGGGAACCAGCATCAACAGCAAAAACAGTGTCTGCTTAGAAATCAAATGGAGACTTACTCTTGCCAAAAAGTGCTTTTTTGTAGTAAGGAGGCAATTGAAAAGTAAAGTCCTTTTCCGATGACAAAAATTATGCTCTTCAAGTCGATCATCATACCAGTCCTTATGTATGGCTTGAAATCATGGACCGTGTAGAGGTAATATGAGGCAGCTCTTGCAATGCTCGCGAAAAAAGTCCTCCTGAAGATTCAGGTCACACCCGTGATGCCAAAGATGAGTATCTAAAATGGTTTAGAGAGGAGCTGTATGAACTTTACGCAGATATGAAGAAGGTGCAGTGAATTAAAACTCAAAGGCTTCGCTAGCTATGTCGATGAAGTATTCCGGTCGATCCGCAGTTAGTGGGGATAGGACACCATTTCGAAATAACCTTTGCTTAATTATTTGCGCCATGCTGCTTTCATAATTTTTCTATATACATATGTGGATAAGACCTTCATATTTTATTAACACTCCGAAAGTATCTACAAGCAGAATAATTTTTATACTCAGCTGAGCAGAACTCACAGAGTATATTAATTTTGTTCGCATAACGGTAACCCGTAACGGCATAAACTAATCGAGATAGATGTAGACTTCTATATATCAAAATGATGTGGGCGAAAAAAGAAATGCATTTAGCCATGTCCGTCCGTCCGTCCGTAAATACGATAAATTGAGTAAATTTTAAGGTATCATAATGAAATTTGGTATGTAGTTTCCTGGGCGCTCATCCCAGATCGCTATTTAAAATGAATGAAATCGGACTATAACCACGCCCACTTTGTCGATATCGAAAATTTCGAAAAACCGATAAAGCGCGATAATTCATTTTCAAAGAAGGATAAAGCGATGAAACTTGGTAGTTGGGTTAACCTTATGACGCAAAATACAAAACTAGTAAAAGTTTGGCCAATGAGTGTGGCGCCGCCCACTTTTAAACGAAGGTAATTTAAAAGTTTTGCAAGCTTTAGTTTGACAGCTGATTATGTAATGTTCGGCTACACCCGAACTTAGCCTTCCTTACCTGCTACTTTGCTTTTTATGGCAGAATACATTCAAAGAGATTGCCAAATGCGTGCTGAGAATTGCAAACACTTTATGAATTATTTATAAAAATTCTGCTTGGAATATTTTTCATATTTTTTTAACATCTTAAAGCATTTTCTCCGATTAAATAAGTTTTCATTTGAAAATTTATATGAACCTCGCACCAAGGTTAACTCTTCGCTAGGTTATTCAAATACGTAATTTCTCCACTCCTCCATCCTTTCCGTTGACATAATTTAGCTTTGCTAATTTGGACGTCATTGTTCTTGTTGTTCTAATTTTTATTTTTATTTTTTTCATAACTTTCTCGAACTTGTTATGATGCGCTAATTATGCATAAAATTTGAAACTTTACTTGTAAAAATTCAAACAAGCTTCAATCTACTCACGCATATGCTAATAAGACGCACATATGATGGTATATTGTGCTGAGAGTGTGTAAGGGTAAGGTGGGCTTAAAGTAAAAAAATAAACAGATTAAAGTAGTTTTATTTACTTAATTTTAATTACTTTGTTTTTATTTTCCAGATGGCTATTCTTCATACTTTAGCATTTTATACACTTTTTGAGTTTTATCAATTTTAAAAACGATCCTAATGTTCCAAAGCTTTCTAACTAGATTGAACATGGAATGAAGGGTTGGCCGCTTTCAGAATGTCCCTAATGTACACGCTTACTTCTTTATCGCGAGGAACTTTTAAACTTTGTGAATCCGTTGACTTTCATGTCTTTCTCCACCAAAAACTAAATAAAAGATTTAGCATATGACATTTGCTTCAACTTTTTTATCAGCATGAGGCACCATGATAAACATTTAAATAAATTCAAAGTTTTTAGAACTTATTAGTGATACGATTTAAAGAATAAAGTCTTTAGACTTTATTAGAGCGTAAGTACCGTTTTTATATCCAACTTTATACTTATAGATAAAGGGATGTAAGCTGTACGTAATAGCATAAATGAGTCGTGACAGTTGCAGGGTTCCTTTTATATAACGATAAATATAATACAAAGTTTATTAAATCAAATTAAAAACAATTATAAAAAATTTAGTTTAATAAACAAAAAAATTTTTGGGTGAGGTTAGGTAATGGTGAAGTGGCTTTCCGGCGCACACTTAGGCCGGTGACATAAGATGCGTTATGACGCCATGAAATGACACCGTGATCTTTCCTTTTCGAATCATTTTTGAGGAACCGATAAGGGCCGGCAAGTCCTTGATGTCAAGCTCCACTATCTGGCGCACATTTTCTAGAAATTAAGTTCTCAGAAAGCGCTATCTAGTGCAACTTAGCGCCGGGTAGTTGCAAATAAAGCGAACTACCGTTTCCTCCTCTTCATCATCTTTACAACTCCTGAAGCAATGCCTGTAAGGCGTTCCCAACCTTCTATATTTATACTCATAAAATAGTGCTCACAGCTAATACTCCTACAAGAGGAAATTGTATCCCTAATTGGGTTTTAAACGTGAAGTGATCCTTTGGGAACCCACTTTGGCCAGATTTCCTTCGATGTCTGATATCCCGCTGTGTTTTACCATCTTTCTTCGGCTGGATGGTGGATGTGCCCTCGATTTCCCTGTGCCCGGGCTCCTGTGTGAGATATATACACTTCTGTTGGGGCATGACTTGAAGAGATCGGCGACATTTTAGTGTTAGTTCAGAATTGAATAAGTAAGAGCCAAGGGATTTGAAGTAGCCTCGCTGTCGTCAAAAATAAAGTTTTCTTTGCGCATGTTGTCCTTTAATAACTACGGCTTCCATGACGGCTGATACTTATGCCTGAAAGACGCGGCTGTGGTCGGTTAGTCTGAAAGAAACCTGGAGATTTATGTATATCCATTGAATACACTAGACCTCCGACTCTATCGTTTAGCTTCGAAGCGGCGGGGTATGTTTAAATTCTGCTGTCAACGGCAAGGTATCTATCCGACTTCGCCCCATCATTCCTATTGGGCATGTTTACCATAAGGTTGCTTCCCGCAACTATTATGTTTGCACAGCGATCCACACTAGGAGAAAGAAAATGTATTTTTTAGTATTCTAGAGTGTCCTACGGTTTTATTTTTGCGGGATTGAAGAACACTCCTTTGCACGGAGCTGCCTTGATAATTCCACCTCGTCGACATTGATAATGGTAATAATTTGAGGCTGTCTAGCCTGCTAAACCGCACAATATGGACTATCACTGATCAGTGCTCTAGAAACACTTCAATAGCCAGAAAGCCTCGATGCATGGTAAGTAATGGTTTCAGCCCAGCGGTTGCTTAATCGAAGTCTCCACAGGCAAAAACATTTAGTTTTCCTATTATTTGATCGTGCCAAGATGTCAAATGATATTTATCAAATACTAGTTAATGTCTCTTTAAAGTGAGTCAAGCAGTCCCTGACAGCCCTCGACCTCACGCTGACACAGCTTGGCTATTGTATAGCCTTAGTGGATAATATTCAATCCACCGGAACTTTTGTAGTCTCGATTTGCCTCTAAAAGGCGCTGCAGGGTACGGGCTACATTGCTTTTGTATATCTTTACGAGATTCCTGTATTCATCTCAACTTGAAGTCGATACCACCAGCTCCTCCAACGTAACTAAAATGAGATTTTTATTTCGCATTATTGTTTTTTTTCTTTTACTGGGCATTTCGGGAAAAGGCTGAGTTTACCCCTTTTACTTACTACGCTATTAGGACACTGACAGAGCTCACAAAATTTCTTAATAATAATGTTTTCGTGTCGCCAAAACTTCAATTTGGAAATGGGACAAAATTCCTACTTAAAAATAATAAAGCAGAATCGCATACTCTTTTATGAACTTAAGACTTTTTCTAACACGTTTATGTTAGATTCACCTGTAATATGTAAGTGACAAATTTATACCAAATATAAAAAAAAACAAGTAAGGACGAGACTGTCTTCCGCTGTGCCAAAGACCTCATACCTTTCATGAATGGGGCTGAACAATAATCTTATCCCGTTCGTAATCTCCAAATAATGCGCTGTATAATATAAGAAATATATAGTGACCAGTAGTGGAATTCACTATCTTATAACGATGCAATTTGTCGAAATTTTAATTAACGATTTTGTCGCTTGCCTTATCGATTGTACTATTCACTAATTTAGTTTTAACGGCTCGAATTAAATGGCACTTAAATTTCATTTTAAGAGTAGAAAGTGGCAGCACAGCTTAACGAAACCTCAAAAATGCAAAAAGAACAAATGTAATGCCAAAAATAAATAAATTCCGTATACTAACTGCATTTAGAAGTCATTATTGTGCAAGTATTTACATATTTTAACAAAAAGTAAGTAAGGTATTAATTTTTTTCCCCTCTTTACCCCTTAATTGACCATCAAGTTGAGAAATAATATCATGAGCCAAGTCTGGGGTTAGTCGGTACAGCTTTCGAAACTCCGTTGCATTCAAGTGGATGGGTTATCTAATTCTCTAAGAAGGTGTCAGCCCACTGGCGACGGACTTAGTAATTCTTCATCTTGTGATAAAACGTACGCCAAATACTCAAATGCCATTTGATTTATAATGCAGCTTTTCGTATTTGAAAGTATTTAATTAAAGTTCCGATTTTCTTTTTTAACTAAAATTGCCAGAAATATTAATTTCGTGATTTTTAACGCAGCCAATTTACTTGGCGTTTATTTAACAACACAGCTGATCGTCGATAAACAAATATCGATACAAAATAGTTACTGAATAACGAAATCGTTATAGTTATCGATTCGCAAATAAAGCGATGGCAAATATGGTTAAAAAAGTTAGTGAATTCCACTACAGATGTACATACATAAACGATTTTAAGATAAATATAAATAAATTTCAAAAAACCCCCTTATCTGAATGATCGGTTCTATGGGATATATGCTATATATATAGCTCCGATCAAAGTGATTTTTTCAGAAAATCTTTTATGGTATATTGCAATATATATCACCGAGTTTCGCGTTTATACTTTCTAAATTAAGGGAGAAATTGCCAAAAATCTTTCTATCTGAACGATCGGTTTTATGGGATATATACTATATATAGCTCCGATCAAAGTGATTTTTTCAGGATATCTTCTATGATATATTAGAATATATATCACCGAGTTTCGCGTTTATACTTTCTAAATTGAAACTTTCGCTTTCTTTGTCGATTTTTCATGTGCTTTTGACACAAGAATTTGCTTATCTATAAGCTTGCCCAGCTCGGTCTATCTAGTCGCGTTATTGTGGTTCTTCGCTTAATTTATGAAGATACAACTAGTCAGGTTTGGATGGATGAATCGTTTTCGGAACCATTTTCTGTTAAACAGGGTGTACGGCAAGGGTGCATGCTAAGCCCAGCTCTGTTCTCTTTATATATTATTGACTTAAGTGACATTCTCCCCTGTGGGGTAAAAGTAGCTGACGTTGTAGTTAAAGTTCTTTTGTACGCTGACGATATTGTGCTTCTGGCAGACTCTGCGACAGATTTACAGAAAATGATAGATGCGATTTACCTTTACAGTAAGTAGTTGGGGTTGACAGTTAATCCCTCCAAATCCAAAATATTAGCTTTGTGGGAAGCTAGCAGGATGTGCGCGGGGTGTTGCTGGAATTATGGTAATGACACTATTGAGATTGTAAATGAGTACAAATACTTAGGCGTGCTTTTAAATTACAAACTTTCTTCCTCAAAGCACTCAGATGCGAAACTGCCAGAAGCTAAAACTGCTATAGTTGCTACATGGCTCAAATATATAAATAATCCCAGAATTCACATCTCGCAAAAGATGAAAATTTTCGAAGCGACGTCCAGGTCTATTATGTTTTATGGTGCGCAACTATGGGGTATTGATAAGTTTGAGTCCGTAGAGAAACTCCTGCGGTTCTTTATAAAAAAGCTAATATTTCTGCCATCTAACACTCCAAACTATATGTTGCACCTCGAATCAGGTTTATGTTCGCTGTACTACGATACTTTAAGCACGCACATGTATAATATCGCGCGCTGTTTTATCTTATCGCCAAAAAGACTGCCCCGCATTGTAGCTGCGGAAACAGTGCGTCAAGGCTCGTACCGGGTGAAAAACTGGGAAAATGTTTATGTAAGTGTTGATATGGACCCTCAACGTGATTTCTCGCCTGCAGCGCTAAAACTGCGAATTCCTGTAGTACTAGAAAAATTGCTGCAGAAAGAGTTTGCTAGCTACACCGAGAGTGCGCTGCATTCTAGGTCACACGATCTTTACCCGTACTTGATTCCTATCGACGCTACTTACTTACTTCTCCGATGAGTTTTCAGCCTACGCCATAAGTCTGATCTTTCGCGCTAGGGGTGGCTTGCTAAAACTCAATGCAAGAGCTTTTAAAAATGTAACATCTGTGAACTGCTCGGTTTGCAACTTATGTACTGCTGAAGATACCTTGCATTTTTATTGGGATATGTCCTGTTTACAAAGATATCAGTTTTCAATGTTTGGTGAGAAAGTTTTGGACCTGCAAAAGGTTTTAACTATTCTTAGTGGTGGTAACTATCACTCGCTACGCTCTTATATAAGTAATTGCGTTAAGTATAGGGAACTTATTGTAGAGAATTTGCTTAAATTATTGTTGTAAACTATATGTGCTATGTAGACACACAACAATTAATGTTATTGTCTAAGATCCACTATTTATTATTTTAAAGTATAGTCTTACAATTTCTACTTTTGCAATTCTTTTTTGTAATATAATAAATAACTATCTCTCTCTCTTTCTAAATTGCGACAGGAATTACCAAAATCGTCTTATCTGAACGATCAGTTGTATGGGAGATATATGTTATAGTGATCCGATCCTACCGGATCCGACAAATAATATAATACAAAAATACATCCTTGTGCCAAATTTCATTGAGATATCTCAAAATTTGAGGGACTAGTTTGCGTTCAGCCAGACAGACGGACGGGCAGACGGACGGACAGACGGACATGCCTATATCAATTCAGTTCGTCGCCTTGATCAATTCGGTATACTTAATGGTGAGTCTATCTTCTATATTACGTTACAAACATCGGACCAAAGTTAATATACCATTTCATGTTCATGAAAGGTATAAAATATTACGTATACGCACAGCTATCCGTCCTTATGATAATATGCATATGACATGTGATTGGTTGGGGTTTTAATATAACAATATGCCTCTTAACCCGAAATTATTTTAATTTGCTAAACTCAGAATTATAATGCCTAAAATAACCAATGAATTCCGATTCGTAGCAAGTCTCGTTACCCTTTACATGCTTAATTGCCCAGTATTCCACGTTAATTAATTAGTACGCCACTAATTGCATATATAAACAAACCCTTATCCTGTATTAACATCGATAGCAGATTGTGTTTCAAAAGTTATTTTTATGATTATTACTGAGTTAATCTATATGAAAACTTTGACAATGTATAAATCAATTAATTTCAACCACTTCACACAAACACACACACTCTCATGCTCTACATTTTTGAAAGAAAACTTTTGTAATTATATTTTGGTATTTTAACTACTAGACATTTACAAGCGATGGCCTAGATTGAGCGCTACATGACGCATTAATTGTCAATAATCAGTTGACTATAATTGTTATTAGTTCAATCAATGAATCGAATATATTTACATGCTACATACCAAAAGTGCATACCCAATAAAAATATGTGCCCGGTATTATGTGCTATGGCTTATATTTAGATGTTGCCACAGTGAATATGTTTACAATGTTGCCATCTATTTTAGCTATATTAAATTTAAATGAGATTTGACAGTATAGGTATGAAATTAAAGATATTTCATATCGTGTTTTAATTAAAATTTTTGCAAGCATGGTTTCAACCTTTCATTTTTATGGAAGTCTATAAATATTTTGTACCCGTATGTGCCTAACTAGTTTTCTACGAAATGGTCCGAATTACTTGGATGAAATGACAAAGTAGTGTATTATATTTTTATGCTTTTTAAATAGTCAGCGGCAAGGTTTAATTATATTTATTATTTCGTATAATGCTTTTATCTGGAAAGCCGATTGATCTATTTGGGTCAATTGTACATACATTCAATTTGATAGTGTACCGTAACTTTGATCTGTGATGTACTTTGTATCAAGCTCAACATTAAATGAAAAACGCCACTTTTATGGTAGACTTAGGCTGAAATTACATCGTTTTTCGCTTGGGAGACTTAAGTTTAAACACCACAAGATCAATTGGTCTAACAACCCCTTCAAACAGCTATAAAATTAAATGTCCATATGGGCACTGCAAATCGCTGTAAGATCAATTAACTTTATGAGCTTATAGAATTTCGACTTGATAGTCAAAAAAGAAAAAAGACTTCTATTGCCTTTTTGTCCATTTCGGGAAAGAGGCTCTAGCCATGTTTTAACTGTATTGACACCAGCACAAAAACAAAAACCTCTACAGGTCAGTTTAACCATTTACCTGAGACTTTTTTTTCAATTCAAAGAAATATGGCAGTACAAATTTAAAATTAACTTTTTCACGGAAATAAAATAAATGCAGGTAAAGGTCCCGCCGGCGCACAGCGTTCCGTGTAGAAGAAGCTAGCTGGACAAAAACAAAGTTTTTATTCCAAGAATATTATAATGGAAAATGAAAGAAAACAACAAAATAACGAAATCTTTGCAGGCATTTCTTTTTTCGCTTATTATATCTTGAGTAATTGAAGTAAGTAAGCAGAAAAAATTTATATGCGACTGAGGAAAAGAAGTCCCAAGGATAAAACTCCTAACACGCTGGAAGTGGGCGAAGTCGAAAAGGACTTCAAAGCCTAAGGAAAAAAGACAGGTGGAGGTAGACGACGTCACCAGGAAGGTGTTAGAAGAGGACCACCAGAATGTGCTGTGAGTCACACAGAGGAACACCAGATCCAACAGCTACAAGAGGCAGAAGGGGGCTTCGAACATTGTAAACCAATAGGGCAAGTGGAAGACGACGACGTCACGACGAAGGTGCTAGAGGGGGACAAACAGCCCAATGGTGATTCGAGTCCTACAGATGAACATAAAACACAGTAAAGTGGCGTCGAGCGAACTCCTCCTAACACTTGAGGAGGGTTCATTTGACGTGGCGCTCATCCAGGAGCCGTGGATCTCATCGGGAGGAAAGGTTTCTGGACTGCGAAAACGGAAGGACGGGTGTGAGCTGTAGTAATAGTAAGGAAACAGCTGCATTCATATATGCTGCCTAATTACACTACTGAGGGCCCCTAGTGCCCTAAGCAGGCACTTATCCTGGCATCCTGCTACATGGCCCATGCTGCGGAGGTTCCACCGATTTAGTGCAAGAGGCTAGTACAGGACGAAGAGCGCAAATGGCATAGGCGCGGACGCAAATGCACACCACAATGCGTGGGGAGGAGCAGATACGAACGAGAGAGCCAATCTCTATTTTGTTACATCTTGCAAACCAATTTGCAGATGGCCAAGAAGGAAAATGTCTCTACATACATTGGTTAAACATCCAGCAATATTTTGGATATTACACTGAGCTCCGAACGTGATATATCAAGGTATGATTGGATGGTTCTTGATAGACCATCCTTCTCCGACCATGCGTATATCAGCTCCAGGGTAGAGAAGGGAGTAACCTTTAGAAACCCTAGATCAACAAACTGGACTAACTTCCAGAAACAGGTAGAAACGAAACTGGGACAACCCAAAGAGGTTGCCAATGTGGAAGAACTGGAGGAGCCTAATGAATTCCAAACAATGACGCTTATGACTGCGTATAGAAAAGCTTGCCTTCTAAGAGGATTCTGAGGAAAAGCAAAGCCGCCATGGTGGAGCAATGAGTATTCTTTATAAGAAAACAGGTAAAAGGACTGTTTAAGCTAGCAAAGACCGCGGAAAGAGAAGCGCTTCGGGATGAGTAAAGGGATCTACCGAGGATCTACAAGCGTGAAATTTCTAGGGCGAAGAGAATCTCATGGAAGAGTTTCTGTACGGACGTAGAGTGCTCCAACGAAACAGCACGGTTATAAAACTCCTAGTTAGGGGAAATATAGTCCAAGAACTAATAAAGAAAGGGAACGGGGGATGGTCACATAATAATGAGGAATCCCTTGAGGTGCTTCTCGATACACATTTCCCATTGGGCGATGATTTAGAAGAGCCAGCAGACAGCATTCACACTTCGATCACAAAACGGGTAGTCCAGGGCTTGGTGACCGATAACAAGATCGAGTGGGCAGTGAAGACGTTTTCTAAGTTTAAATCGCCGGGCCCAGATGGTATATTCCCCGCCATGCTACAATTTTGAAGTAGGGCGGTCGTAGACTGGCTTAAAATAATATTCTATGGGTGCATAAGACTGAATCATGTACCGCACTCTTGGAGAACTGCTCGTTTAGCTTTCCTAGCAAAGGCGGGGAAGATTGGTCACGTGTATCCCAAAGATTATAGACCCATTAACTTAACATAATTTCTGCTCAAAACCTTTGAGAGGCTGATAGATGTGTACATAAAGTCCAACGTGCGTACACCAAAGCCAAGTCGGTAGACACCGCATTGCATAGGGTGGTAATAAGATAGACATTGCTGGGGCTTTCAATAATGTTTCTAAATGGGCAATTATGGATGGTCTTAATTACATTAAAGTACATCTATCCTTAAGGAGATGGATCGGTTGCATGTTAAATTGCAGGAAGTTTACATCACAATTGGGATTGTACGAGGCCACGAAATCAGTGTACAGGGGAACGCCGTAAAACTTACGGCTTACGCGGATGACGTTGCAATTTTCATAAGTGGAAAGTGCCTTCCAACGATTAGCTCTTTGATGGACCGGGCGCTTCGGGACACTCATCACATCAAATGTCGGGTTGAAAGTCAACGCTGATAAGACGGATATGGTATTTTTTACAAAAGGGTATAAGGTCCCAAATTGGATCAAACCTAAGTTAGGAGTGGTTACCCTACAAGTGAACCTTGCACAAAGTATCTAGGAATCATCCTAGACAGTAAGCTGTAATAAAAGCTCAACGTATAGGAGAGGGTGAAGAAGGCTTCAACGGCACATTATGAATGTAAAAAAATGCTGGAGTGTACGTGGGGCTTATCGCCCTCTCTTTCTAATCGGGTTTTTACAGCGATTGTAAGCCCTATCCTATACTATGGAGTTCTTGTTCGGTGGAAAGCCACACAAAAAACAACATACCTCAAAAAATTAGAGGGGTTATGCAGACTATCAATGTTTAGCATTACGGGAGTGCTGAAAACAACCCTGACAGCTGCACTGTATGCCACTCTGCACATTTCACCTGCAGACCTGGTAGCAAAGAACAAAGCGTTAACAACTGCAGCCAGGCTCGGTGGCTCGGAGCAGCTTGAGCGCCGACCATACGGCCATAGTAATATAGCGTCATCAATCACAAGACGAACAGACTACCTGATTCCTATCTGCGCTTCGAGGGCGATCACAAGGCCACAATAGAGGTGGACGATTGGCGCAAGGGTGCCCAAATGGCGGACGAGGCGATACATGTGTACACAGATGGTTCCAAAGTAGGGGAAGGAGTAGGGTCTGCACTATACTGTGCTGTTCCGGAAATAAACAGATCCTACAGGCTGCCGGATTACTGTATCCCAAGCGAAAATGGTAGCGGAAACCAAAGCAGTAGAAACCCTAGAAGAAAATAACCCAAGCTGCAATCGCGTTAACTTTTATATTGACATTCAAGCGTCAATTAAGGCAATAAACTCGCATACCACAGCATCTAAATGCGTATTGCAGTTTAAGCAGTCCTGTAGAGAATCGGGACAGGGAGAAGCATACATCTATATTGGGTCCCAGAGAATATGGGAATAGATGTGAATTAAAAAGCGGATGAACTAGCTAAACAGAGCGCATCCCTTGAAGCTTGCTCCGTACGTCCCAATTAGACTGGGCGAAATTAAGCGAAGGCGAGAGGTGCACATAATCTACCAAGCAGGAAAGTTGTGGGTTCAAGCGCGGGGCTGTAAAGTGTCGAAGATTATGTGCAGGTCTTACACCCTTAGACTAACAAAGTTGCTTCTATCATTAAAAGAGAGGACTGTATACTCAAGACGGGTACTCTGACTGGACACTGCCTTCTACCGTCACGTGCCTTTAAATTAAGCTAGGTCAGTGATAGCAGATGTAGGAAGTGCGTGCTGGAGGCGGAAACGATCGAGCACATTCTGTGCTCTTGCCCTGCGCTTGCCAGGCTAAGACTCCAGCTATTAGAAGTGATACAGCTGTCAGATCCAGAAGCAGCAAGTGGCTTAAATCCTGGGAAGCTTTTAGAAGTTGCCAAGAGTTATTTTATAATATAGATCCTGGTTTTTGATAGGGTTTTTCAGTTTGGTCATTAAAACAAACTTCTTGTAACACTACCCACTTATTCAGTCCATGTGAGGTCCTCACTGACCGGCCAGTTCAACCTAACCTAAAGGTCCTGCGTTTTTTGATTAAGAATTTCATAAAACCTTAAATTTAAAAGTTATATTCATTATATTTTTTCAGCTTTCCTTTTTTAAATTTGAAGAAAGTGCGTTTCAAAGGACTATTATTATCGATAACATTTCCCAATGGCGCAATGTTTGTGAATTGAGATGGAGCGTATGGAATGCTGAGCTTAATATCACTCTGCCTCGACTACCGTTTCGGAACCGCCTTATCTCATAAAACATTCGAATAACCCCCTATTTCAAAATTTTATTTCACAAACGGATAGGGCGCTATTCAAACATTGTTTTCAAAAAGGCGTTTTTGAAACGGTAGCAAAAAAAGGATGATATTGTTCTTAGTAGTCGGTATTTAAAATATGTGGGAGAATTTCTATTTATTATTCGAAAATGAGGAAAGTCATAGACATGATACCGAATCAGTGATTATATAGTAAACGTTCCTGCACATGGTTAAGATGAAGTACCCATGTCGGTAATGAGACCAACAATCCGCGCAACAACGAACTACCAAGAGAAAGCGTACCTGTCGGTTAGAATTTAAATAGAATTTAAATGCGCACTGCTTAGTATTCAATAAATTTAGTATCGTTCATTTTATCGATTGCCGCAGAATCTAGCGTCTTTTGCGAAAGACTACAACTTATAAGTCGACTGCCAATCAGATATTTATAATGCTTTAAGTCCTGGAAAAAGTCTACAGTAAGACAATTGGCACGCACGATCTTTCTGACAATTTAAATTCACTTAGTGAAGGTCATACATGGCTTCTAAGCTTTATGAACTTAAGTAGACTCAGCTGGTCGATGCATGACAACCCCGCATTGTTGTGTCAGTTTCTTTAACTGAAACTGCTAACATTATTTTTTTATACTCAGTTGAGCAGAGCTCACAGAGTTATATTAAGTTTGATTGGATAACGGTTGGTTGTACATATATAAAGGAATCGAGATAGATATCCAAATAATCAGGATCGAAAAAAAATTTGATTGAGCCATGTCCGTCCGTCCGTCCGTCCGCCCGTTAACACGATAACTTGAGTAAATTTTGAGGTATCTTGATGAAATTTGGTATGTAGGTTCCTGAGCACTCATCTCAGATCGCTATTTAAAATGAACGATATCGGAAAATAACCACGCCCAATTTTTCGATATCGAAAATTTCGAAAAATCAAAAAAGTGCGATAATTCATTACCAAATACGCTTTAACCGATGAAACTTGGTAGCTGAGTTGAGCTTATGACGCAGAATAGAAAACTAGTGAAATTTTGGACATTGGGCGTGGCACCGCACACTTTTAAATGAAGGTAATTTAGAAGTTTTGCAAGCTGTAATTTGGCAGTCGTTAAAGATATCATAATGAAATTTGGCAGGAACATTACTCTTATTACTTTATGTCTGCTTAATAAAAATTAGCAAAATCGGAGAACGACCACGCCCACTTTTTAAAAAATTTTTTTTTTTAATTCAAATTTTAAAAGAAAAGTTAATATCTTTACAGCATATAAGTAAATTACGCCAATATTCAACTCCAATAATGACATGGTGCAACAAAATACAAAAATAAAATAAAATTTCAAAATGGGCGTGGCTCCGCCCTTTTTCATTTAATTTGTCTAGGATGCTTTTAATGCCATAAGTCGAACAAAAATTAACCAATCCTTGTGAAATTTGGTAGAGGCTTAGCTCTTAGGACGATAACTGTTTTCTGTGAAAAAGGGCGAAATCGGTTGAAGCTACGCCCAGTTTTTATACACAGTCGACCGTTTGTCCTTCCGCTCGGCCATTAACACGATAACTTGAGCAAAAATCGATATATCTTTACTAAACTCAGTTCACGTACTTATCTGAACTCACTTTATATTGTTGTAAAAAGTGGCCGAAATCCGACTATGACCACGCCCACTTTTTCGATATCGAAAATTACGAAAAATGAAAAAAGTGCCATAATTATATACCAAATACGAAAACAGGAATGAAACATGGTAATTGCATTGGTCTATTGACGCAAAATATAACTTTAGAAAAAAACTTGGTAAAATGGGTGTGGCACGTGCCATATTAAGTAGAAGAAAATGAAAAAGTTTTGCAGGGCGAAATCAAAAGCCCTTGGAATCTTGGAAGGAATACTGTACGTGGTATTACATATATATATAAATTAGCGGTACCCGACAGATGATGTTCTGGATCACCCTGGTCCATATTTTGGTAGATATCTCGAAAACGCCTTCACATATACAACTAAGGGCCACTCCCTTTTAAAACCCTCATTAATACCTTTAATTTGATACCCATATCGTACAAACGCATTCTAGAGTCACTCCTGGTCCACTTTTATGGCGATATCTCGAAAAGGCGTCCACATATAGAACTAAGGCCTACTCCTTTTTAAAATACTCGTTAACACCTTTCATTTGATACCCATATCGTACAAAAAGATTCTAGAGTCACCCCTGGCCCACCTTTATGGCGATATCTCGAAAAGGCATCCAACTATAGAACTAAGGGCCACGTCCTTTTAAAATACTCATTAACACCTTTCATTTGATACCCATATCGTACAAACAAATTCTTGAGTCAGGCCTGGTCCACCTTTATGGCGACATCCCTAAATGGCGTCCATCTATAGATCTATGGCCCACTTCCTCTAAAATACTCTTTAATACCTTCCATTTGATACACATGTCATACAAACACATTCCAGGGTTACCCTAGGTTCCTTTTACAACATGGTGATTTCCCTTACTTTGTCTCCACAGTTCTCAACTGAGTATGTAATGTTCGGTTACACCCGAACTTAGCCTTCCTTACTTTTTTATATTTAGCGTTGGTTGAACGAAATGGGTAGATGAATTGTTGTACAAATATTTGTATTTATATGCATATAAACGTATTGAAAAGATAATGCTTTAGTTGTTGGAATACCAGTTATATGCTGCACAAGTTCAATTCTAGATTAACACGTTTAAAGTTCAAAATAAAATTTATTAGCTATTTACTGACTGGCTGTGATCTGGTTTAGTTATCAGAAATATTTAGGCTTCGCAAATCAAATACTAGAAGCATTTGATTTGTGATTTTCGTCAATGATTTGGACATCAATTAATAGGTGGGAGGGCGGGAAATGAATAGATGAAGATGAAGAGAAATTAGAAAAGGAGTGGGAGGACACCATTTCATGAATGTATAAAAGAAAATTTTTGGGACCGTATTCGCCCTTTTGTGGGCAATATGTCTGTAATTTTTTTTTTTTTTTGTTAATATTTTCAGGGTTAGTGTGTCAGGGATATATAAATGAGGCAGATTTGATAATTGATTCGCATGCATGATAAATTATACTAACGCAATGATTGACCTACCTTTATAAAACTGTAGTCACACTTTATATTTCTCATCTCTCAATAATTCGCACTCTCTGTTTGGTTTACGTGCTGCTTCGCCGGCGAAACCAATCTCAAGTTGTGGTCCAAGCGCTATTTCGATGCATATTTTCTTGGACCCAATTAGTGATATTTTATAATAAAACACTGTACATTGAGTTCAATTGACCCGTTGATGTAATTTATGGAGCATTTTAGCACCTCTGTTATACAGGACAACACGAACCTGCTTAGAGTTCGATACCTCATATTTGCCAGGGCAGAACATTCACATAGGAAATGATTGACCGCTTCCTTGCACTTTTTTGGATGAAGCTCCTGCATATGTCATTGAAAGGGATTCTCATTCTTTCTGTGTGTAGGACAAATGACTTTTGTCCTGTAGTTATGGCTGTTATACTTAATATTTCATTCCCATAAGATTTTAGTAAATCCTCCTTGTTTTTAGGTCGTAGTCTGGCCAAGTTCTGAATTTTGAATTGCAGTTTTCTTGAAATAGATAAGAATGTTACTTTGATGTAAGCGGGAGACCTAATCCGACTACTTCTGTGATATCAAATGATGCACTCGACTTTCCCAGTTCATTGCTTTTCCATTTCCGTCTATTTTCTCGTGATCCGGTCGATAATTGGAAAATGCAATTGGTGAATGTAATGCCATGACCACTGCTTGGTTGTCTAAGAATGTGCATACCCTTCGAGTGCTTACAGATTTCTCTAACATGTCCTACATTTTCCTCTGCTATATAGATACTAGCTGCGTTTGGAACACGGAATGAAAGTGCAACCTCTATCTCTTTGTAGAATCCCTCGGCGACTCTGCAGTTCAGATAGAATTTATCTGTCTCTTCTATACTTCAATGGGTCGATAAGCGCAATTCACAGCCTCCGCAATGCAATTGTAAACCTCACCTACTCGAGACAAATTGTGTTACAAATTTGATTGTATCATACACATTTTTAGAAAGCGAGACTCTGTCGATCCCAAGTTTCTCACACTGTTAGGACGTATAGGCGGCATGGCCTACAAAACTTCGTCAGTAACAGCAGATGTTGGAAGTGCTAGTTGCATGTGGAAACGGTTGAGCACTTTCGTTATTCATGTCGTCGCGAGACGAAGGCTCCAGATACTAGGAGCTGAAGAGTTGCCACATCTTGACGCAGCAATAAAGCTGCACTTAAAAGCAAAAACTGGTAAGATCAATCGAATTACAGGGCAATTCAACTGATAGTTCTATAAGTTTTTATAAATCGAAAACAGCTGCTGTAGAATCAATTTCGTACAAATTATTGGTTTTGAATTAATATTTACAAGAGTAAAATCACCAAAAAGTTGGTTTTTTCAAATGCACGCACCTGTTCTATTAAAAAAAATTCAAATAAAAACTTTTCTCTAAAAATTTTGATGTTGATTTTTCAAGGCATTGAGCCCAAGATTATCGCTGTGGTAAGCGTATCACGCTACTGCGGTAACCGCCTAGCTCTGCTCTGTTAACTAACAATAACACAGGCCAACAAGAAATTTTACCATAAACCAGACCATACTTTCCTAAAGGTTTTCGATGCGCTGAATTCAAATCTGGACACAGAATTGCTCTATCACGTCAGGATTTTGAGATATCCTAAACCAAATGTGCAAAAAACGCCGTTTTTTCCTATTTTTGAGGTTATATACATATAAACAACAGATTTTTTTTTTTTTTTTTTTTTTGGAGCACACATATCACCTTAAAGAATAAGTTTGAATTCAGCGCATCGAAAACCTTTAGGAAAGTATGGTCTGGTTTATGGTCAAATTTCTTGTTGGCCTGTGTTATTAACGTCACCCTACAAATACCAATAAAAACTGTCAGAATAACAGATTTCTATCAATATTAACATGACAGTGGCTTTTGATATGACAGAGATTCCTGTGGCACGATAATCTTAATAACAAAGTAGTGAATGCCGTGAGCGTAAGTTTATCTGTAAAATACGCCGATGTATTTGTATAATTTTGGTAATTTTTTGCTGTTAAAATGACCAATGAAACCAATTCTATTAAGAGAAATATCAATTAAATTGATTAGGGATCTGTGATTTTTACAGATTATTGTTAACTTAAGATCAATATTTCAATCTTCGGTTAAAATGACTATACAAGTTTGTTCTCTTGACAAAAAGCTTCTAAATCAACCGCTTAGCGATAGGTTTTATTGATTTACTGTTAACAGAATAACAAACCTGATTTTTTGATTTTACTAGCTTCATTTATTTCTGTGTTTCTTGTTTAAGTACATTTCAGCAGACGAACATTTTAATTGAAAAACTTGAATGAGTACTTATGTAATCATTTTTTGTTCAAATATAAATGTGCTGTACATACAAAAAATATATTTTTTTTTCTAAGGACATGGAAGAGAATAAAAGAAATGAAAGAAATTAAAAATAACATTAAATTTTGCTGATGAGCTATTTCAAATTAGCACATTTCAAATTATTAAGCAAACAAAAAAAATTGAACATAGTTTCTAATTTAATCAGCTTTCACTTCATTTTATGGTAAGCAAATATACATATAAATATAAGTATTACAAATTTTTCATACTTTTATTAAAGAACATTTTTTTTTTTTTTTTTTTCTGGCCCATTGTGCTAGATAATTAGTTTTCTTTTGTTAAGCACAAATTCATGGTCAAAAACCAGCGAAATTAGTGGAAGGATATGGCGCAAAATAGATGTAATAAGTACAAATGCAAACATTTCGCTGATTTTTTTTTTTTTAATGTAAAACTTGGAAACAAAAAAAATCATATTTATTTGCCCAAGGCAGTATAAATTGAAATTGCGAATTTCACGGAAATTCAGTTAGGCAACAATTTGAGTTGTTATTCAATGTTTTTATGCAGCAAATTTTTCTATTCATTTACTTCTTGTATATTATTGCTTCATTAAATATTTGGCCGTAGTCCATAATAAAATTATATATATCACGAATTTTAATTAAAAATGTAAGGCGCGGTAACCTCCGAAGAGATCTAAGGCCGAGCTTCTCTTCCAATTTGCGTCGTGCTCCTCTTGATTTTTCCCTACAAATTGGCCGGACGGGACTTACATGTTTTTTGCCGACTCCGAACGGCATCTGCAAGGCAGATGAGTTTTCACTGAGAGCTTTTCATGGCAGAAATACAATCGGAGCGCTTGCCAGACACTGCCGAGGGGCGACCCCGCTTAGAAAAATTTTCTTCTAATTGAAAAATCTTATTTCTAAAATTTTGATGTTGCTTTGCCCGGGAGTTGAACCCAGGGCATACGGTGTGATAGGCGGAGCACGCTACCATCACACCACGGTGGCCGCCCTACCATTGCTTCGAATTAATTTACATATATTGCAGACCAATGCTTACGTATACGCCCTGTTGCACTAGCATTAAATGCGAAAAATATTAATGCACAAAATTTTCGTTTAACTATTTGATAACAACCACTTTTTTAGCAAGGTCAATTGATTTGTACCGTACAGAAACATTTAGGTCACAAATATTGCCAATGTTATTTGAAACTTCACATTTGAAATATCGTCGCCGCAAAAGCTGGACTTTTCGTTGATTGGGTGTTGTTGCTTACTTACTGAAGTGTTTTGTGATAGAATCTACTTTACTCTCGTTTAATTTGCAGTATTCTCTTAATTATTTAAAGCAAAATCTTTTTGTCCGTTTTCTGAATGGAAGTAAATAACTAGAGATACAAATTTCTGCCTCGGAACAATACCTAAAGTACTAAACTGATACTAGATTAGATTAGATTATTTATTTATTACGGCCAGAACCTTAATTCGTAAATTAGAATATATTACAGTTTTTTTTATTTTATAGCAAAGGTTTTACAATCTTCATATAATTTTGTTTTAAATACTGTTATTTCGTAGCAACTTTTTATATCCATAGGCAGATCATTGTAACTTTTTAGACCCTTGTAGAAAATGTTCGGTTGCTCAATTTCAGTTCTAACAAGTAAGGAAGGCTAAGTTCGGGTGTAACCGAACATTACATACTCAGTTGAGAGCTTGGAGACAAAATAAGGGAAATCACCATATAGGAAAATGAACCTAGGGTAACCCTGGAATGTGGTTGTATGACATGTGTATCAAATGGAAGGTATTAAAGAGTATTTTAAGAGAGAGTAGGCCATACTTCTATGGATGGACGCCATTTAGGGATATCGCCATAAAGGTGGACCAGGGCTGACTCTAGAATTTGTTTGTACGATATGGGTATCAAATGAAAGGTGTTACTGAGCATTTTAAGAGGGAGTGGGCCTTAGGTCTATAGACCGACGCCTTTTCGAGAAATCGCCATAAAGGTGGACCAGGGTGACTCTAGAATATGTTTGTACGATATGGGTATCAAATGAAAGCTGTTAATGAGTATTTTGAAAAGGAGTGATCCTTAGTTCCATAGGTGGACGCCGTTTCGAGATATTGCCATTAGGGTGGGCCAGGGGTGACTCTAGAATATTTGTACGATATGGGTATCAAACGAAAAGTGTTACTGAGCATTTTAAGAGGGAGTGGGCATTAGGTCTATAGGTGGACGCCTTTTCGAAATGTCGCCATTAGGGTGGGCCAGGGGTGACTCTAGAATGTGTTTGTATGATATGGGTATCAAATCAAAGATGGTAATGAGCATTTTAAAACGGGAGTAATCCTTAGTTCTATAGGTGGACGCCTTTTCGAGATATCGCAATAAAGGTGGACCAAGGGTGACTCTAGAATGTTTGTACGATATGGGTATCAAACGAAAGGTGTTACTGAGCATTTTAAGAGGGAGTGGGCATGAGGTCTATAGGTGGACGCCTTTTCGAGATATCGTCATTAGGGTGGGCCAGGGGTGACTCTAGACTGTGTTTGTACGATATGAGTATCAAACGAAAGGTGTTACTGAGCATTTTAAGAGGGAGTGGGCATTAGGTCTATAGGTGGACGCCTTTTCGAGATATCGCCATCAGGGTGGGCCAGGGGTTGCTCTAGAATGTTTGTACGATATGGGTATCAAACGAAAGGTGTTACTGAGCATTTTAAGACGGAGTGGGAATTAGGTCTATAGGTGGACGCCTTTTCGAGATATCGCCATTAGGGTGGGCCAGGGGTGACTCTAGAATATGTTTGTACGATATGGGTATCAAACGAAAGGTGTTACTGAGCATTTTAAGAGGGAGTGGGCATTAGGTCTATAGGTGGACGCCTTTTCGAGATATCGCCATTAGGGTGGGCCAGGGTGACTCTAGAATGTGTTTGTACGATATGGGTATCAAATGAAAGGTGGTAATGAGTATTTTAAAAGGGAGTAATCCTTAGTTCTATAGGTGGACGCCTTTTCGAGATATCGCCATAAAGGTGGACCAAGGGTGACTCTAGAATGTTTGTACGATATGGGTATCAACCGAAAGGTGTTACTGAGCATTTTAAGAGGGAGTGGGCATTAGGTCTATAGGTGGACGCCTTTTCGAGATATCGCCATTAGGGTGGGCCAGGGATGACTCTAGAATGTTTGTACGATATGGGTATCAAACGAAAGGTGTTACAGAGCATTTTAAGAAGGAGTGGGCATTAGGTCTATAGGTGGACGCCTTTTCGAGATATCGCCATAAAGGTGGACCAAGGGTGATTCTAGAATGTTTGTACGATATGGGTATCAAACGAAAGGTGTTACTGAGCATTTTAAGAGGGAGTGGGCATTAGGTCTATAGGTGGATGCCTTTTCGAGATATCGCAATTAGGGTGGGCCAGGGTGACTCTAGAATGTGTTTGTACGATACGGGTATCAAATGAAAGGTGTTAGTGAGTATTTTAAAAGGGAGTAATCCTTAGTTCTATAGGTGCACGCCTTTTTGAGATATCGCCATAAAGGTGGACCAAGGGTGACTCTAGAATGTTTGTACGATATGGGTATCAACCGAAAGGTGTTACTGAGCATTTTAAGAGGGAGTGGGCATTAGGTCTATAGGTGGACGCCTTTTCGAGATATCGCCATTAGGGTGGGCCAGTGATGACTCTAGAATGTTTGTACGATATGGGTATCAAACGAAAGGTGTTACAGAGCATTTTAAGAGGGAGTGGGCATTAGGTCTATAGGTGGACGCCTTTTCGAGATATCGCCATTAGGGTGGGCCAGGGATGACTCTAGAATGTTTGTACGATATGGGTATCAAACGAAAGGTGTTACAGAGAATTTTAAGAGGGAGTGGGCATTAGGTCTATAGGTGGACGCCTTTTCGAGGTATCGCCATTAGGGTGGGCCAGGGGTGCCTCTAGAATGTTTGTACGATATAGGTATCAAACGAAAGGTGTTACTGAGCATTTTAAGAGGGAGTGAACATTAGGTCTATAGGTGGACGCCTTTTCGAGATATCGCCATTAAGGTGGGCCAGGGGTGACTCTAGAATATTTGTACGATATGGATATCAAACGAAAGGTGTTACTGACCATTTGAAGAGGGAGTGGGCATTAGGTCTATAGGTGGACGCCTTTTTGAGGTATCGCCATTAGGGTGGGCCACGGGTGACTCTAGAATGTGTTTGTACGATATGGATATCAAATTAAAAGTATTAATGAGGGTTTTAAAAGCTAGTGGCCCTTAGATGTATATGTGAAGGTATTCTCGCGATATCGACCAAAATGTGGACCAGGTGATCCAGAAAATCATCTGTCGGGTACTGCTAATTTATTTATATATGCAAGACCACTAACAGTATTGCTGCCAAGATTCCAAGGGCTGTTGATTTCGCCTTGTAAAACTTTTTCATTTTCTTCTACTTAATATGGTAGGTGTCACACCCATTTTACAAAGTTTTTTCAAAAGTTATATTTTGCGTCAATAAACCAATCCAGTTACCATGTTTCATCCCTTTTTTCGTATTTGGTATAGAATTATGGCATTTTTTTCATTTTTCGTAATTTTCGATATCGATAAAGTGGGCGTGGTTATGGTCGGATTTCGGCCATTTTTTATACCAATATAAAGTAAGTTCAGGTAAGTACGTGGGCTAAGTTTGGTAAAGATATATCGGTTTTTGCTCAAGTTATTGTGTTAACGGCCGAGCGGAAGGACAGACGGAGGACCGTGTATAAAAACTGGGCGTGGCTTCCACCGATTTCGCCCATTTTCACAGAGAACAGTTACCGTCATAGAATATATGCCCCCACCAAATTTGAGAAGGATTGGTAAATTTTTGTTCGACTTATGGCATTAAAGTGTTCTAGACAAACTAAATGAAAATGGGCGGAGCCACGCCCATTTTGAAATTTTCTTTTATTTTTGTATTTTGTTGCATCACATCATTACTGGAGTTGAATTTTGACTAAATTTACTTATATACAGTAAAGATATTAAATTTTTTGTTAAAATTTGAATTTAAAAAATTTTTTTTTTAAAAAGTGGGCGTGTTCTTCATCCAATTTTGCAAATTTTTATTTAGCACATATATAGTAATAATAGTAACGTTCCTGCCAAATTTCATCATGATATCTTCAACGACTGCCAAATTACAGCTTACAAAACTTTTAAATTACCTTTTTGTAAAAGTGGGCGGTGCCACGCCCATTGTCCAAAATCTTACCAATTTTCTATTCTGCGTCGTAACGTCAACCCATCTACCAAGTTTCATCACTTTAACCTCCTTTGACAATGAATTATAGCATTTTTTCGGTTTTTCGAAATTTTCGATATCGAAAAAGTGGGCGTGGTTATAGTCCGATATAGTTCATTTTAAATAGCGATCTGAGATGAGTGCCCAGGAATCTGCATACCAAATTTCATCAAGATACCTCAAAAATTTACTCAAGTTATCGTGTTAACGGACGGACGGGCGGACGGACATGACTCAATCAAATTTTTTTTCGATGCTGATGATTTTGATATATGAAGGTCTATATCTATCTCGATTCCTTTATATCTGTACAACCAACCGTTATCCAATAAAAGTTAATATACTCTGTGAGCTCTGCTTAACTGAGTATAAAAAACAGCAATTTGAAATTATGTATTCCTCGTATTTATGTTGTGATTTTGCTCAACTAATGCTATACTTTTATTTAAATACTCAGGTACATTTCCATGTTTGATATAAAATATGAATTTCATGGAGTGGAAAAAAATATTTTGTTTCACTCTTAACCAGTCTAAAGTCTTCAACATGTCAGCCGTTCGCGTATCTCTAGGTTTCTGAAGATTAAATCTCATGCATCTATTTTGAAGCTTTTGGAGCTTGTCTACTTCTTTATCCGATATTATGAATAGAACGGACGGGCAGTACACGAAAGGCGGTTCTATAATTGATTTATATAAAATTAGTTTCTACTTTTTATACTCAGTTGAGCAGAGCTCATGGAGTATATTAAGTTTGATTGGATAACGGTTGGTTGAACATATATAAAGAAATCGAGATAGATATAGACTTCCATATATCAAAATAATCAGGATCGAAAAAAAATTTGATTGAGCCATGTCCGTCCTTTAACACGATAACTTGAGTAACTTTTGAGGTATCTTGATGAAATTTGGTATATATGTTCCTGAGTACTTATCTCAGATCGCTATTTAAAATGAACGATATCGGACTATAACCACGCCCACTTTTTCGATATCGAAAATTTCGAAAAACCGAAAAAGTGAGATAATTCATTACAAAAGACAGATAAAGCGACGAAACTTGGTAGATGAGTTGAACTTATGACGCAAAATAGAAAAAATAAAAAAAATTAGAAAATTTTGGACAATGGGCGTGGCACCGCCCACTTTTAAAAGAAGGTAATTTAAAACTTTTGCAAGCTGTAATTTGGCAGTTGTTGAAGATATCATGATAAAATTTGGCAGGAACGTTACCCCTATTACTATATGTACTCTTAATAAAAATTAGAAAATCGGAGAAGGACCACGCCCACTTTAAAAAAAAAATTTTTTAAGTAAAATTTTAACAAAAAATTTTATACCTTTACAGTATATAAGTAAATTATGTCAACATTCAACTCCAGTAATGATATGGTGCAACAAAATACAAAAATAAAAGAAAATTTCAAAATGGGCGTGGCTCCGCCCTTTTTCATTTAATTTGTCTAAGATACTTTTAACGCCATCAGTCGAACTAAAATTAACCAATCCTTTTGAAATTTGGTAGGGATATAGATTTTATGACGATAACTCTTTTCTGTGAAAATGGGCGAAATCGGTTGAATCCATGCCCAGTTTTTATACACAGTCCACCGTCTGTCCTTCCGCTCGGCCGTTAACACAATAACTTGAGCAAAAACCGATATATCTTAACTAAACTTAGTTCACGTACTTATCTGAAGTCCCTTTATCTTGGTATAAAATATAGCCGAAATCCGACTATGATCACGCCCACTTTTTCAATATCAAAAATTACGAAATATTAAAAATGCCATAATTCTACACCAAATACGAAAAAAGAGATGAAACATGGTAAGGTTGTTTTATTGACGCGAAACATAACTTTAGAAAAACTTTATAAAATGGTTGTGACACCTACCATATTAAGTAGAAGAAAAAGAAAAAGTTCTGCAGGGCGAAATAAAAAACCCTTAAAATCTTGGCAGGTATTACATATATAAATAAATTAGCGGTATCCAACAGATGTTGTTCTGGGTCACCCTGGTCCACATTTGGTCGATATCTGGAAAACGCCTTCACATATACAACTACCCCCACTCCCTTTTAAAACTCTCATTAATACCTTTAATTTCATACCCATATCGTACAAACTCATTCTAGAGTCACCCCTGGTCCACCCTTATGGCGATATCTCGAAAAGGCGTCCACCTATAGAATTAACCCTCACGCACTTTTAAAATACTCATTAACACCTTTCATTTCATACAAACATATTCTAAAGTCACCCCTGGTCCACCTTTATGGCGATATCTCGAAAAGGCGAACACCTATAGAACGAAGGCCCACTCCCTTTTAAAATACTCATTAACTCCTTTCTTTTGATACCCATATTGTACAAACAAATTCTAGGGTCACCCCTGCTCCACCTTTATGGCGATATATCGAAACGGCGTCCACCTATGGAACTAAGGATTACTCCCTTTTAAAATACAGATTAACTCCTTTCGTTTGATACCCATATTGCACAAACGAATTCTAGAGTGACCCCTGGCCCACCTTTATGGCGATATCTCGAAACGGCATCCACCTATGGAACTAAGGATTACTCCCTTTTAAAAAGCTCATTAACACCTTTGTTTTGATACCCATATCGTACAAACAAATTCTAGAGTCACCCTGGTCCACCTTTATGGCGATATTTCGAAACGGCGTCCACCTATAGAACTAAGGCCCACTCCCTTTTAAAATACTCATTAACACCTTTCGTTTGATGCCCATATTGTACAAACAAATTCTAGGGTCACCCCTGGTCCACCCTTATGGCGATATCTCGAAACGTCGTCCACCTATAGAACTAAGGATCATCCCCTTTTAAAATACTCATTAACACCTTTCATTTGATACCCATATCGTACAAACGCATTCTAGAGTCACCTCTGGTCCACCTTTATGGCGATATCTCGAAAAGGCGACCACCTATACAACAACCACCACTCCCTTTTAAAACCTTCATTCAGGTCTGTTCTGAATTCCGACTCGGAATGAAAAGTAAAACGACATTGATTTCGGCTCGATTTCTATTTGGTGTTCTTAATTTCGATTGTAAAAAATAGATTCGAAGTCGATTTCGAATCGTTTCCATTCCGATTCGATAACCGGTTTAATTATTTGTTTTTGTTTATGTGTTATCATAAAATTTTATTTTAATTAAAAAATGCCTGCAGGTATGGTTTTTGGATGCGCAGATGCAAGAAGATGTGCTATTGTGAGTGCGAATCTTAAAAATGCGCTGGATCGGAATTCAGAACAGGTCGACTTCATTTCGATCAGCATCGATTTGTTTGCCTAATAGATTTCTTCATAGAAGTTTTTAAGAAAGGTTTATTATGCCAATTTAACTCAAATTTAAATAAAAAAAATACACATAAATGTTCCAAATAAAATGAAGAATTAAAAATTAATAATTTGAAAGACAAATATCGCAACATTTGTGTATAATCTGCCAATTAATTTTCATTCCGACTGCTCAGAGGCAATACTTTTCAAACCGATAATTTTTGGTCGGAATCGAAATTGGGAACACCAATCCATTCCGATTCCGAAAAAATTGATTGGAATCGGAATTCAGAACAGGCGTGATTAATACCTTTAATTTGGTACCCATATCGTACAAACACATTCTAGAGTCAACCCTGATCCACATTTATGTCTATATCCCTAAATGGCGTCCACCTATAGAACTATGGCCCACTCCCTCATAAAATACTCTTTAATGCCTTTCATTTGATGCACATGTCATACAAACACATTCCAGGGTTTCCCTCGGTTCATTTTCCTACATGGTTATTTTCCTTATGTTGGCACCATAGCTCTCAACTGAGTATGTAATGTTCGGTTACACCCGAACTTAACCTTCCTTGCTTTTTTTTAATGAATTTAGTTGTTCTCTGCATGACTCCTATTTTGTTAGCAACTTTTTTAATTATATGATTTATATGATATTCAAATTTGAGTTTATTATCAATTATTGTTCCTAAGTATTTTATGCTGTAAACGCTTTGTATGTTTTCATCATTTATTTTTAGCTCGGCTATATCATCCTCATTGATATTCCTCCTTGTTATTATCATATATTTAATTTTATTAATATTTAGTTTCAGTCTATTACCACACAACCATTTATGCAAGTTATTTAGTTCATGTTGCATTTTGGCAAGTGCAGTATTAATATTATTTTCACTTATCATAATCCGCAAAAAGTCTAATTTCACAACCTTCGATAGCACTGACTATGTCATTTATGTATATAAAGAAATAGTATAGTGCCAATACTGAGCCTTGATGTAACCCTATGGATACCTCTAATTAATCCGACGTCACAGCATTTATAACTGTTTTCTGCTCTCTCTGCTTCAAAAAGTTGCAGAACCATTTAAATTCAATATCAGTTATGCCAATCCTCTGCATTTTTTTTTTTTATTAATATCTCTTTATACACCATTTCAAATGCTCCTTTGAGGTCAAGGAATACCGAAACCACTACCTTTTTGTTGTTTAGCCCTTCTTTCCAGTCAGATATCACCAAGTTCAGCGCTGCCTCACAGGAATGTTTTTTCCTAAATCTTGACTGTTGGTAGATTAGTATATTACTTACTTCAAGATGATTCACCAACTGATCCTTAACAACGACTTCGAAAATTTTAGCATCACTTGGCAGGGTATGTATGGGTCTAAGTTCTTCAGGTGTTGTAGAAACTAGATTATCTGCGGTTTATATATTTAATGTTTGACATATATCTGATAAATGGGCTATCTCCAAAAAAACTACCCCTAACTTTAAAGAGCTTTGACTATGAATATACAGGTGTCATAAAGTTTGATTCCCCTCAAGAGGTGTTTGGAGGAGACTCTAGCTAATTTTTCGTGACATTATATTAACAACAGTAATACAAATTTGGTACGGTATTCATCCGGGGAGATATCTACCGGGCTTTTCTTTAAATTTGAGTAGTGCTCCTTTAAAATTTTCCCTAAAAATTTACTGGACCTCGAGCGGCACATATACTTAAGGCAGATGGCTTTTCGCTGAGAAGCTTTTTGTGACAGAAAAACACTCGTAGTGCTAGAAAACCCGCTTCAGAAGGCGACCCAACTTGAATTCATTTGAGTTACCTCTACAACTCAGATCTTATTAAAATAAAATCAAATAAAAAAATAAATAATATTCTAATAAACAAGGCCAGACGGGTTTCCTCAGCATTTTTCACTAACTAAGTGATCTCATATAACCCACCTCCACCGAAACTAAACCCATGCAAGATGGCCCTTTTTTCAACAGTGTGCAATGCTTCGCTTACGACTACTCTTACATATTTCTTTCAATCTATAGCCTTTTTCCCCTATAAAAATTAACAAATGTTTGGCAATAATTACCTCCGAAGGATTAAGTCCGAGCTTCTCTTCCAATTCACGTCGTGCAGCTTCCTAACTTTCCCAACAAATTCGCTGGACGGGACATAAATATTTTATACTGACTCGGAACATTATCTGGTTTTTTTCACTTAGAAGACTTACATCGCAGAAATACACTCGGATTGTTTGAAAAATCACTGCCTAGGGGCGACCGGTTTTTGATGTTGTTTTGTCCAGGACTTGAGCCGAGGAAGTGGAGAACGCCACCACCTCACCACGGCGGCTGTCCTATAGTTAATTTTCTCATTCAGATCTTTCCAACAAGGGGTCTTCATGTGTAAGCATTTAACACTTAATCTCATTTGGAAAAGCCTTGAAATATTGTACATACATTCACAGAATGCAAAAAGTGGAGCGCTTAGCAATTTCAATAAAATATAGATAACAATTTTATGCCTCATATTTAATACAGTCTGGATATATGTTTTGTATGCGAACGACAAAACAAATTACTTACTCAAATTACTTTTGAAGCAAGGAATGAAACCGAGGCCAAAATTGAAATATTTTGATTTGAAAAACAAAGGAGCCGGAACCATACCCTTGGTCTGAGTAGTACCCCAGCACTTTTAAAGATAGACTAGAGGTTTACTAATAGAAGTGGGGACGTATATGTTTACAACAAATAAGAGATGGCGTTTGACATAAAAAGAATTGCTTGTGACATAATTTTATGCATTGTGACATCAACTTCTTGTCTGCCTTTAACATGTCTTCTTAAGTTAGAAGAGAATATCGAGGTGTACTTTTCAAAGAGAGTTATATACTAAGCTGGCTCTAAAAATGTGCTTAAGTCCGCCCTGAAGGTTATGTGGAGAGGGTTTGAAAAAAATGTCGATCGATGCAAAAAGTTTGGTGATTTGACAATCGAAGTTAAAAAAATTATATGCCATTTTTGTCCTAAGAGGCACTATAAGTGTTTAAGAAATTTCTGCAAATTTAGTATCTACGTAGAGAAATTGTGTACATTTGGACGAACACTCCCAATGTTAGTTACAAAAATTGACAAAACTCACAGGTTTATCCTATGGCACCGCCCCAAGAACAGTTTTACACTTCAGGGAAGGCTTAGCAAAGGGATCATTAGACACTCAATTGGAGATAACATTCTATCACTAATTAGGAAAACTCGATCAATGTCAACAAGAGATTTGTCAAAATTGCCAGAATAGCACTTATGCAAGTCACACGAATCAAGCAGAAAATTGTATTTAGACCTACGAAAAAAACTTCAAAACTTAGTGAAATTACGCGTCTAAAAACATTTCCCTTGCATGTAATATCTATGATAACAATTTGGCTAACAAAAATTTTTGTAATATTATGGATGACGAAACGTCTTTGGAAATGGGCCTAAGAAAGGTGCCAGGTACATAACTTTACTGCTTGTAGCTTGATGTAAAAATTTGGCAGAAAGGTGTGATTTGAGCATAAATCGACGCCGATCTCTACGATGGGAACCATTACGCGGAAATTTACATGAAAGTGTGTCTTAAAGAATATCTTCTGCCATTTTGGATGGACTTGGCTCAATAACATTACGCTTTTGTCACTAAAATTCGTTCGAAGATAGCAATGAACATTATGTTAAAAAAAATACTGAAACCATCCAACATGCTTTTAAGTTGAATTGGGCTCAGATGAAAGCAAAACCTTTGAGAATAGGGAGCGAAGAAAAATTGTTACAAAAGTAAAAATAATATGACGAACAGTGCCCCAAAAATTGGATAAAACATTTTTACAAAATTTGATCTCAGGCCACACCAGATAAGTTCGGTCATACGGATAGCGAACGAATAAAATGATAAAATTGCTTTATCTGTCATTTGACAAAAAAATAATTTTCCATGCTGATAAATAAAAAACGTATAACAAATTTACTGTTAGCATTTTACCTGCATTTTCCAATTCAGAACTTTCTCTACCAGTCTTTAATTCCTTTCAATAACCTTTCGAGCTCTGAGTGATTTTCATACAGTTTTATCTGCTAAGTCAATTGTAGTCCTTAAAAAATTACTAGATATCATTCATCAAACTATGAAAACACGACTATGTGAAAACTTGTGCATCACTGAAAAACACAATAAAAGGAACTAAAGAGCCTCCCAAGATCAAAATAACGGCATATTGATTACTTACTTACTTAATTGGCGCTTAACCATCCAAATGGTTATGGCCGTCCAAACAAGGCGCGCCAGTCGCTCCTTCGCTCCGCCAACCGGCGCGAATTGGTCATACTAAAGGATTTTAAATTGTTTTCCACCTGGTCCTTCCAACGGAGTGGGGGCCGCCCTCTATCTCTGCTTCCATAGGCGGGTTCCGATAGAAATACTTTCTTGGCCGGAGAATCATCTTTCATTCGCATAATATGGCCTAGCCAGCGCAGCCGCTGCGTTTTAATTCGCTGGACTATGTCGATGTCTGCGTATAGCTCGTACAGCTCATCATTAAATCTTCTTCGGTATTCGCCATCGCCAACACGTAGAGCTCCATAAATCTTTCGAAGAACTTTTCTCTCGCACACTTCCAAAGCCGCTTCATCTGCTGTTGTCATGGCCCATGCTTCTGCCCCATATAGCAGGACGGGTACGATAAGTGACTTGTAGAGTATAATTTTAGTTCGCCAGAGAGGACTTTACTTTTCAATTGCCTACCTAGTCCAAAGTAGCATATATTGGAAAGATTGATTCTTCGCTGGATTTCAGTACTGATGTTGTTGCCAGTGTTGATGCTGGTTCCTAAATAAACGAAGTCTTTTCCTATTTCGAAATTATGGCTGCCAACAGTAGCGTGGTTGCCAAGGCGCTTATGCGCTGACTCTTTGCTCGATGACAGCAGGTACTTCGTTTTGTTCTCATTCACCATCAAACCCATTTCTACCGCTTCTTTTTCCAGTTTGGAGTCCGCAGAACTAATAGCGTTGGTGTTTAGGCCGCTGATATCAATGTCATCAGCATATGCCAGTAATTGCACAATTTTATGGAATATTATTCCAGTGCGGTTAAGTTCTGCAGCAAGTATAATTTTCTCCAGCATCAAATTAAAGAAATCGCACGATAGGGGATCACCCTGTTTGACACTTCGTTTAGTTTCGAACGGCTCGGAGAGGTCCTTTCCAATTCTGACTGAGCTGATGGTGCTGCTCAACGTCATTTTGCACAGCCGTATACTTTTTGCGGGGAAACCAAATTCAGACATAGCGGCATATAGGCAGCTCCTTTTCGTGCTGTCGAAGGCGGCTTTAAAGTCGACGAAAAGGTGATGTGTGTCGATTTTCTGTTCACGGGTTTTTTCCAAGATTTGGCGCATTGTGAAAATCTGGTCGATGGTAGACAAAAATAATGGCAAATCGGATATCAAATAACTGAATTGTAATAAAAGCCAACTTTTTCTGTAATTGCAAAGATCGCAAAAAAATTCCGAGACTCTATATATAAAAATATAGAGCGATAATGCCAACTTTAGCCACTACCGCTGACCCAACTGTTATGCAATAACTTTAAACCAAACGTCCCCGATGGCGGCCACTGTTGTGTGATGGCAGCGTGCTCCGACGACCACACCGGATGCCCTGGGTTCAAACCCCGGGCAAAGCAACATCAAAAATTTTAGAAATAAGGTTTTTCAATTAGATGCAAATTTTTCTAAGCGGGTCGCCCTGCGGCAGTGTTTGGCAAGCGCTCCGGGTGTATTTCTGCCATGAAAACTCTCAGTGAAAACTTATCTGCCTGGCAGGTGCCATTCGGAGTCGGCATAAAATCATGTAGGTCCCGTCCGGCCAATTTGTAGGGAAAATCAAGAGGAGCACGACGCAAATTGGAAGAGAAGCTCGGCCTTAGATCTCTTCGGAGGTTATCGCGCCTTACATTTATTTTTATTTTTTTTAAAACGTTCCCGATAGAACAAAATCAAAACCAAAACCGAACCGGAAGTTATTTTGTATAAGTTGCTCTCCTTGATTTGTTTCAATTTAAAACACAACACGCACACTCACTCAATTGTGCAAAAAAAAAAAAAAAATTTTATTTCCCATCTATATTAAATAAGTTATAAAAACTGTTAATGGATGTATTTTGTATTTATATCGTTTGTTGTAATATTTCCGTAAGCTCCTTAATGGCTGTTTGTTTCTATCTGTTTAATTGTGCAGAAATTAATTCGTAAATATATTTCGATTCTATCAAAAAATGTGCGCAAGAAATTAGTGAATGACATCTGCGATAAGATTTTTTTAAATGCTTTAAACAATTAATTCTATTAAATAAAACTTTATAAAATTTTTACATCTGTATATGTATTACACAGCAAGAAAATATGGTAACAAAAAGTGAACTAGAAGGTGGTTCCCAATAAGCCAAAGTGCCTTATTATTTATTGATTTTCTTTGAAAAAATTTAGCTAATTTTTTATGGCAAATGCCGACAAAGATTCATACTTGTCAACCAAGTGTTAGTCAGCAAATTTCAGTTGAAATTAAAGTTAGCTTATCACCAACTGTTACATATATGAGCAAGTCCTGGTGACAGACGCGACTTTCAAACTCATTTTACCTGCATAAGAGGGAACATGAGCAGCGGACTGAATGAATATTATAATGTATGAATAGCACTACCAGAAAGTTTCATTTCAGATTTTTGGAACCTCAAACATTTCACCATTAGAGTGGCTTTATCTCATAGGGTGAAAAAAAATGTCAGAATTTCTTTGGGGAAACCCCCTGGATTTCCAGATTGCCAAAGTTTGAGCACAACTGGAAGATATTAACCCGTGCCACTGGGGCCTCAAAGTTTGGTGTCGCCAGTGATACAGTATTATACGTTCCTGACATAAAAAAAAAAAAAAACATTTTTGTGGGTCTAAAATTAATTGTATACCACAACAAACATATTTAAATGAAATGGGATTCCAATTACAAGTATTTGTCCATAATAAGCAATAAAGTACAAATAACGCAACTTCGCCTTAAGGGGTACCAAGAATCTGGTCACGTTTTAGGGGCATTAGCTTCATTCTCTCGAATTCAGCACTACTTACGTGTTTTTCTGCTACAAATAAAATAGTGTCAACAGTAACGCCTTTAATTTGATGTACGACACGGGCAAATAGCTTTAGCCGTTCCAGAGATATAGGTCGCCGAAGTGGTCAAATTGTCAAAAAATCGAGATTTTCAAAACTTTAGGGCCCCATCGCAACGGGCTAACCTCCTCCAATTGTGCTCAAACATTGGCAATCTTAAAATCTAACAAAATGAAACATTTTAGGGGATGCACCCCAAATAAAACCGATATCGATTTTTAAAACCACCCCAATGATCATATGTAATACGATTCGGGAGACATGAGTAATTTTTTGTAATACTTGTGAAGGTACATTTGTTAAGTGAGAGGCTGAAGGTGAAAGAAAACTAGTACTAGTACTTGCACAATACAACAAGCCATTAGGAACATATTTTGTTTTCACTAAATTATGTCTTCGCAAAAATCAATTGAATTCCTGCAATTCATAAAGTAGACTTAGGTAAACTATGTATAATGCTACGAGTGATTTTTTCTTGTGCGATATCAAATTTCTTTCATATAAGACCATTCATTTATTTCAGTGAGTGATAGTAAACTTGAATGCCCTTATGAAGATTAGGCTAGGTTGAAGTGGCCGGTCCATGAGGCCCTCACATAGACTGAGTGAGTCCGTACTGTTACCAGAAATTTGTTTTAACGACCAAATTGAAAAACCCTAACAAAAGCCAGGACCTATGTTATAAAATAGCTCCGTTCTCTTGGCAAATACTAGCAGTTTCTAGGACTGAAGCCACTTGCTGCTTCTTGATCTGACAGCTATATCACTCCCAATAGCTGGTGTCTTAGCCTGGAAAGCGCACACACAGAACGTTTTCGATCGTTTCCTCCTTCACCCCACACTTCCTAAATCTGCTATCTCTGACCAGGCCTAATATAAAGGCATGTGCCGCCAGAAAGCAATGTCCAGTCAGAATACCCTACATTAGTCTACAGTCCTCTCTTTTTAACGCTAAAAGCAACTTTGTTAGTCTAAAGTTGTAAGACCTACACATAATCTTCAACACTTTTCAGCCCCGCGCTTGAACCCACGCTTTTCCCGCTTGGTAGATTACGTGCACCTCTCGCCTTCGCTTCATCTCGCCCAACCTAATTGGGACATCAATTTGGCCCTTAATTATTTTATAAAAAAAATATGCTATATAAAAGGTAATCCAAAGTTATATATTCATATCACCCAATTGTCACTCATCTTATCGCGCTGCATTGCGAGCGTATTTTTCATGGAATAACGGCCACATATGGCCCGTTGGAAAGTAAAGGCTTTCTCTCCATTTTGTAGTTATGTGCTTAACCGCACATTGAGGAAACGGCCTCTAAGCACGGTTGCCACTTTGGGTCCATTTGGTCCAAAAATGGTCCCTTCCAACTCCATTTGTTCCACTGGTCCATTTTCTTCAATTTTGGTCCTTTTTAGGCAGTTGCCACGATTTTGGTACTTTTCCTTCTTTCTCACTCATGTAAAAATTCACAATATTGCCCAAAAAAATTTGCAGCACATTCACTAACCCACATATAATTGTGAATTTACTTGAATGGTTTGCTCACCACAAAAAATTGCTCAGTCAATAAAAATGTACGAGCACAGTGACATTTCACCTAAAAAATAATTTAGGCGAGGCATTAAAAAGAAAAGTGTTGGCAAGCACACTGTTAATTGTTGGTGAAACAGCCGACTTATGAAAAAAACTTTTGTTTAATATTTATAATAATAATGACTAGATATTTCCATCGGTTATTTGACACTGAGTGAAAGATTTTTGTCACTAGTAGAGACAAAATTATGTATTTCAAATGCACTTGCGCCTCTAAGAAATTTGACAAAGCTTGCAACTGATGAAGCGTGGAGTTTAATGAATTGAAAACTAAGTAAAATAATGAAACTAATTTATTTTATATTAAGTGTACTTGCAACTTACTTAATTCAAGCCTACCGAGAGATATTGAGAGATTGTGAAGGCACGTCGGTATTTAAACCTTTTTCACCCAGCACAAGAAATACTTTAACTGGAAGGCAGAAATACTTCTTGAAGGCGATAACTTTATAGATGTGCAACGAATGCGATTAAAAAATTTTATTTTTATATTCAGCTTTTGAAGCAACTGCAAAAGAGATTTGATTTTGGAAGAAATATTTTGTGTAAAATTATTCCCGTAGGTGCTAGAATTAACCCCTGATGCCAGGTATCACTAACACTAACTGAATCTTGGCTATGATAAAAAGTTTAAACGTTAAGAGAAAAAGTAAGCATCTATAGAAATAGAACTAACAAAATTGGTTAGTTTCATTTATGCTCTACTGAGTTTTCCACATAGTTCGACCATAACACAAATTTTTGAACCCTTCCTTACTAAAACTTAACTGCGCTATATATTTTATTTCATTGCAACCAACAACATAATGCTGGAACTAAAAGCTTTGTGAGCAAATCTAGGCTGACAACTTTAGGTTGGTGAACGACATACACCTATTCTAGAAATTTGAAAATATAATACCATGAACTACATTTAATTTTTGGTTGTTCCTTGAATTTAAGCAAAGTATTTATTTTGTCCAGTAAAATTTTATATAGGAAACCATGGAAACATCCTAAAGTTTTATATTTTACGACCTCCTTATACACCAATAAAATAAAACAAACATTTGGTCCTTTTTTACTAGATTTGGTCCTTTTTTGCCGTGAATTTTGGTCCCAAATGAAAACATGGTGTGGCAACCGTGCCCCTAAGTACTTATGTGGTTCATACATGGCGTATACGCAACCTGCTAATATAAATGAAGTACCTAAAAGGTGACCGGGCAAAACTAACTAACAGTTTTACCGATTTTCATGAAATTTTCAATGAACATAGATTTTATTAACAATAGTGAGTGTGCAAAAAAAAATTGTAAAGTAACAGCGCTTTAAAATCCTATAGAAACACACACACACTAATAATGTCGATTTGATTTCCTTGCAGTGTAATGCAGTTCATATGTTTGTCCACTGTGACATTCAATTATTCGCACATACTTACATAAATACATATTGAATTATATTAAGTGGTGAAGAAGCCAGCATTTGCTAGCGTTATTTAACTTCGTGCGTACATCTAAATGTATTTATGGATATATGTATGTATTTTCATTTCTTATCAGCTTGATATGCATATGTACATATGTATGTATGTACATATTTATGCGTATTGCCAAGTTAATGCAACAAACATGTTTTGTGTTTTTTTTTTCACGGACGTTGTGGCAGCGCACTACCCTCAAGTGGCCCGATGAAACCAGGCTAGTCCTGTTCCTTTTTTTTTTTTTAATATATATAATTTTTATTATAAGTTTTATTTATGTTTGTAATTAATAATTTTTATTGTTACCGAGTCTTTAATAGGCCGTGGCTTCTAAAGCGTCGAGATCTAAAATTGCTCAGCTAAAGAAAAACACATCACTTGAGAAATATAGATACACAAACAAAATAGATTAAAAGTATACATATGATTTTTTAATTATTAAGAAAAGAAAGAACCGTTTTTTTTAAGGCAAATGCGAAGCCGAAACATCAATTATTCTCGATTGAGAGTTATAGTCTTCACACAATAAAAGGTTCATTTAGTTTGAAATTGCTTCTGAATTTTTTAAGAATTATAGGTTTACTAGCAGACCCCTCAGGCGTTCTTACGCCCTAAATTTGGTCTATCTGCATATATTTTAGTAAGCTTTTTCGGTCTTACTTTGCCCTCGCCCCTCTACACTTTTTCCTAATCTTTGTATTCACCCTTCCCACCGTATTTTTCGCTTCATCTATCTCCACCTTCGTCTCGTTCTATCTCTTTCTCAGTCTCCTTCTCTCTTTTCTATTCTCTCAAGTTTTTCTCATTCTTCTTCATATCTTATTACCAGTTCCTGTTCCAGTCCCACTCCGAGTCTCAGTCTCAGTCGCAGTCGTAGTGCTAATTCCAGTCGCAGTCCGTCTCTGGTCTACTTCCCGGAAAAAGGCATCGTAAATACTAATATAGGCAAATTTATATACCAAATTTCAGGCAAATCGAATAATGTATATAGGTATGTTGGTAGTATTAATTAATCACCGCTATTCTGCATTTCGATTACGTTCCCGTTCTACGCTCCGCTTTAATCGAAGTTGCGTATTCTGCATTACGACGGAATCGTAACGAGAAGAGGAAGAGCAAATGATTTTTCGAAATCAGCTGTTTGTACGGAATGTGTAAAAATTGGAACAAAATAAATTAAAGAAAATTTGTAAAAAACACTGAAAAACGTTTATATCTTATTATACACGCCATTTTGTACAAAAAAAGCAATAGAATATATTGCCGCAATGTTATATTTTTTGAGTGAAGGGCTTTCATAATTGTAAATGTGTTTTTGTCGTTCTATTGGCCAATTCCCTGCCTTGGCCACCAAGCTTTTTCAAAACGGATTCCTGCACGAATATAGTTGATATTTTCTGAATTTTATGGATGCTAATTTCATCGCACTGGCCTAAAATACTTTATGAAGATCTATTTATTCTTTCCGCAAGGATTGTTTTAGTTTTCGCTTCACCTTACTCTACTCCGGCAGCTCGCTTTGGCATATAACTGGAACCAACGAACAGACACAAATTATAGCTGTCTATTATAATGGAATCAACAGCCGCGGCATTATTTGTGTAGTTGGAAACCAATGCATACGAAAATGGCCAGGCGAGAATGGAAAGGCAAATATTGCGAGATTTGATATGACTTATTTTCTTATTTAGGTTTAAAAAAACTTTCGACGATGCTTTCAAGTATGTGTTAGATATTTTTGCGGGTCAAATACGTCCAAGGACTTCGACATCGGCATGTTGGTTTTGACCTGGAAACATATAAAAAACAATCACCATCAAGCGTTCTATGTTTCTTAACAAGTTTTACTTACATTTTTGTTAAAATTCTGCTATAAATTAATAAAAAAAATAAAACGAAAGTATTTTTCCGCCAACAAATTTGCAACTTAGAAAAACGGAACTACGATCGAAATGCCGAATACACAAAATCGAAGGATTCGAAGTTGGATCGAAAAAGATTGGAACACAGAATACCAAATTTTCCAAATCGAAAAAATTCCAATCCAAGTCGAAATGCAGAATAAGGGTGAATGTCTTTATTTCGGTTTCGCATGCATATTTATCAGTTTTTCCAGGTTGATGCGGCTAAATCGAATACCGCAATGAAAATTAATTTAGAGCTCCCAGCAGCAGCTTACATTTCATATCCATAATACACACACATTCTAGGGGTATCCGGGTCCATATTTTAGACTATATCTCTAGGCCCTAGTGACCCAGCGGTGTAAAACTTACTCTATACTAAAGCTCACATTAACAGATTCAATTTGATACCCATAATGTAAAACCACTATCTAGGCGTTTACGGGCCCACGTTTTGGCCTATATCTCGAGACCCTAGTCATCCAAGGGTATGAAAATTACGCTCTACTAAAGCACTCATCAACAGCTTTCATTTGTTATCCATATTCTATAAACACATTCTAGGGGTACCCGGGTCCATGTTTTGCTCTATATCTCGAGAACCTGTGCGTCGATCCTGAATTTTCTTTGCTATGAACCTCACGGAGCCCGATACCTTTCCTACGAATGCAAAACCGTGGAAATCGGTTAGTGTGTTCTGGATTTATAGAGTCAGGCTGCATCCACTTTTTATACACAGCCACCCTTCCATCTTTGCATCCGTTCCTTAAAACCGTAAAAAACAAAAAATTTATACATGAGGAGATTTACCTTTGAGAAGGTTAAGGCCGAATTTCTGTGCCAATTTGCGTCGTGCTCCTTTTAAATTTTTCCATGCAAATTGGCTGGGTTGGATCGGCGTATTTTATGACGACTCCAACGGGACGAATTCTCACTGCAAAGCTATTCACGACAGAAATACACTTTGATTCGTTGCCATATCACTGACGAGGGGCGACCCGCTTAGAAAAACTTGTTTCTAATTAAAAAGAGAATGCTCTAAATTCCTTAAGCTGCTTTTCCCATAACCTTCGGTATGGTGGGGGAGCATCCTACCACCACACTACGGCGGCCACCGCTAAAATGGAGATATCTTCACAATATTTAAAAGAGGAGCATATTTTAGCTCTCAATGTGTGAGTGTTCAGGTACAATATGACTTTTTTTTAAACAAATGAAACTTTTTGAAACAAATGAAACTTTTTTAAAGTCAAGTGAAATTTTTTGCAAAACAAATGAAACTTTTTTCAAGGAAAATTTATATTTTTTAACTAAATGAAACTTTGTTTAAAATCAAATGAAACTTTTTTCTTTAAGAATTCATCAGCTTAGCACCGGCTTATAATAATTGAATATTCAATTATTATATTTTTCTAAGAGAAAGTGAAAAGAAAGAAAGAAACATTTACTTGCATATTGCGATGGTACCATTTCGAAAGCCGCCACGAATTCATCTTTTTAACATAAAAAAGTATTGGCCCAAAGGAAAAGAAACTGTATAACAAAGTTTTTTAGCTTGAAAAATTGATTTGATTATTGAAGGGCCATTGGCACAATCAATCAGAAAATAGAAACATTCCTTGGTTTAGGGTGGCAACGCCTGGTTTTGTTTTTTTTTTTTTTTTTTTACTTTTTAACGCTTCTGATGCCAGACCTATGATGACTAGGTCTTTCGAAACAAAGTCAGATACACATCTCTTAAGAAATATTTCTAAAAAAAAAACAATGAGGGAAGTCAATAAACTCATTTTAATAGTAGTTACAACAAACAGAAAACAAATTTACTGTACGACAGAAGGTCGCAACTCTTCGGCTTTGCCCACACTTCAGTCTACCTTATTTGTTTTAACATATAAATGATATATTTTCTCATTAACTCTAAATAAATTCTGCTTTCGTTGCTTAGTAAGGATAAGCCATGAACATCGTCGGGATGTTAGTATCAAAAACGCACATACATGCATAGTTTTGATAAATACAATAAACATATAATAATAAATATAAAACGCTTGATATGTTTACATTAGAGAGGCTGATTATCTTGATTTTTCAACTCCAGGAATTTTTTGGGATCTGAAAGTTCAATCCCGGGATTCTCCCGAAATGTACCCTGCATAGATTTATTTATGGTTTATTACAAGAATTGCAGCACATTTTGAACGTTTAATTTCTATCTACCTCATACTCCAAAAATTATTCATACTCTACTTTCACCCCACTCTCACCCACACTCCTAGCCCCACTCCCATTCCCAGTACAACTTCCGCTCTTAGTACCACCCCGCACCCACTTCATCTCACATTCATATTCCCACATCACCCCAACTCCCATTTCCATTATGTAATTTAAACCATTTATTTCCCAATAGTATTAGTCCCTGTGATGCATCTACTCTTCCATTCAATAGAGGGATTTTTCACGCCCTAGCTTCTGCAAAAAAACATTTTGTTTTCGTTCTTGCCTCTCCGCCCTCTTCTCTATATTTGATCCCTGTCTCTCCTCTATTTCTTCCCAGTTTCATTTTATCAGTTTTTCTCTCCTCTCTTTCTCTCCCTCGATTTCCTCCTACATTTATTCACCTCCTCCCCATCACTTGCTTCCTCATCTTCATATATACCCCCTCGGACTTTCCCTACTTGTATCTCCATTTCTTTCCATCCCTCACTTTCCTCTCCATCACCTTCTCTTCATTTTTCTTCTTCTCTACATCTCTTTCTCCCCCTCTCCAATTCCTACTCCTACCTTTTTTGTATCTCTTTTCCTTCGCCCCTTGTAAGAACGCTTCTAACACATCCTATTTGATACTCATATTTTGAAAACCCAATCGGGGTCCACCTTTTTGTCCATATCCAAGAAATGGGTTCAAATATGGAAGGAACTAAAACCCCACAATTTGAAATTAAACTTTCCGTTGCGCATGAAATCAGATTTTTCTTGAAATACATAAGAATTACACTGGAAAACAGCCATTTTGTTGTTGGTTTGGTTGAGATCAATTTAACACTAAACGAGTGCTTTTGATATATTAGAGCCTAAAAGTCCAAAAAAAAAGGCCATGTCATTTTTAACATCTTTATACGTGAAAATACCACTATAACTCTTCACGGTCGATTTGAAGCTTCAGGTACACATATAGACAAAAGTGTTCGTCATTTCACGTATGTGCTATTTATAATATGCCACGCCCATAAATTGTTATAGTACTGAAAGGCTTTTAATCAACGCTGCAATATTTTAAATAAATACGATTTAAGTAAAATAGTACTAAATTATGTGGACAAAAGTGTTCGTCACCTTGAATTAATTAATAAAAATAATGAAATATACTAGTTTCTGTTTGTCTTCCTTTGAACTTTACGGCTTGTTGAAGCCGATTAGGCATTGATTGTATCAATTTTTTTGTAACATCAGGACCGATTTTTCCAAATTCGTCATTTAAAGTTTCCTTTAGTAAGTTTTTTGATGTTATATCGCGTTCTCTGATCATTCTGTCAAGATGATTCCATAGATTTTCTATGGGATTTAAGTCCGGTGATTGTGGGTTGTTTTTAAGGTATGTTATATAAGATCCGCAATCGAACATTTTGGGCAGTATGATCGGGGACGTTGTCGTGCTGAAAGTAGTAATCCGATTCTATGCCTAGCTTTCGCGCGGTCTTTGCCAAATTTTCTTTTAGTATACTCAAGTAGACATACTTATCCATTGTATTTTCTATAAATACAGGTTTTCCGACCCCAGCAGCCGACATACATCCCCTACCATGACTCCACTGCCTCGGTGTTTAACCGTAGTTAGAATATTCTTTGGATGTAATGTGGTATTCTGCCTTCTCTAAACCAAAGTACGCCCATCTGATCGTTAAACACAGAATTCACACTCATCGGAAAATATCACCTTGTCCCAAAACTCAACTTTCTTGCATACATGCTCTTGAGCAAATGATAGTCGCTTAACTCGTTGGCGGTGAAGTCATGGTATGGGGTTGTAAATCGTCTGCTGGGGTCGGAGAACTCAGTATTTATAAAAAATACAATGGATAAGTATGCCTATTTGAGTATAATAAAAGAAAATTTAGCAAAGAAAATCTATGGGATCATCTTTACAGAAAGATCAGAGAACGCCATATAACATCAAAAAACTTATAAATAAAAAATAAATAAACAAATATAAGGCCCGATAACCTCAGAAGAGATCTAAGGCCGCTTCTAATTTGCGTCGTGCTCCTCTTGATTTTCCCTACAAATTGGCCGGACGGGACCTACATGTTTTATGCCGACTCCAAATGGCATCTGCAAGGCAGATGAGTTTTCACTGAGAGCTTTTCATGGCAGAAATACACCCGTAGCCCATGCCAAACACTACCGAGGGGCGACCCCGCTTAGAAAAACCTTCTTCTAATTTAAAAATCTTATTTCTAAATTTTTGATGTTGCTTTGCCCGGGGTGAGAACCCAGGGTATACGGTGTGGTAGGCGGAGCACGCTACCATCACACCACGGTGGCCGCCGTCAAAAAACTTACTAAAGAAAATTATAAAGGACGAATTTGGAAAAATCGGTCCTGCTGTTACAAAAAAATTGGTACAATCAATTTCTAATCGGCTTCCACAAGCCGTAAAGTTCAAAGGAAGACAAACCAAATATCAGAAACTAGTATATTTCATTATTTTTATTAATTAATTCAAGGTGACGAACACTTTTGTCCACATAATTTAGTACCTATTTTACTTAAATCGTATTTATTTAAAATATTGCAGCGTTGATTAAAAGCTTTTCAGTACTATAACAAAGCTAATACATTGTAATAACTAATAAGATTTGAATTAAAAATATTTCAATAAATTTATGGGCGTGGCGCACATGCGTTAAGTGACGAACACTTTTGTCTATATGGTATATCTTAATTTGCTACTGAGAAATAGTCTTTTGGGTCTACTGCGTTTTGCGCAGAGGTCCAGGTATTGGAAAGAAATTTGAATACTGACGAATTTTCAATTTCTAACGATTTGTCAGAAGCCGTTCCAGGTTTTCTTAACCTTTGTGTCAATACGAAATTTTACAATACCTTCCCAATACGAAGCATACCCGGGTATGTACATACAATTCGCACGGTAAGAAGGTGTGCGATATAAAATTTTGATTTCATGGGAACACTAATGCCCGTTTCCACAGTAATTAATTTCCAAAATTTTTGTTAAAAATATATTTATTGACAGTTAATACATTTCGAAATATCAATATTGTACTCAGCACAAACGGGGTTTTTTACATATAGAGCAGATTTTTCTTTTTGAAGCCGTTTTATTCAGAAGGAGCAATTCCCCTTTGCTTACGTCGTCCACTATTATCTCTGCTGTGATCTTCTCGGGTATTATCGGAACTTGATAGCATCTCATTAAAATTCAATTATTGCTGAATCATGGCTTCGATCCCATTTTTTGTGCTAAAATTGCGATATATTTTTAGTTAGTTTGACTGTGAAAAAAAGAAGAAAGAACTATTGATGCTGCGTGATTAGTACGTAACTGTTTATTTCAAAGGCTGCTAATCTTTTGGAGTTCAAAAAAAAATTTTAAATTTGGATGCTAAGCTAATTTATATGTACATACCCGGGTAGGTACGTATTGAAAATAAGGTTTTAAGTCAAACAAGTAAGGAAGGTTAAGTTCGGGTGCAACCGAACATTACATACTCAGTTGAGAGCTATGGTGACAACATAAGGGAAAATAACCATGTAGGAAAATGAACCGAGGGAAACCCTGGAATGTGTTTGTATGACATGTGTATTAAATGAAAGGCATTAAAGAGTATTTTATGAGGGAGTGGGCCATAGTTCTATAGGTGGACGCCATTTAGGGATATAGCCACAAAGGTGGATCAGGGTTGACTCTAGAATGCGTTTGTACGATATGGGTATCAAATGAGGGCGTGGACCTAAGTTCTATAAATGGATGCCTTTTCGAGATATCGCCGTAAAGATGGACCAGGGGTGACTCTAGAATGCGTTTGTACGATATGGGTATCAAATGAAAAGTGTTAATGAGCATTTTAAAAGGGAGTAATCCTTAGTTCCATAGGTGGACGCCGTTTCGAGATATCGCCATAAAGGTGGACCAGGGGTGACCCTAGAATTTGTTTGCACAATATGGGAATCAAACGAAAGGTGTTTATGAGTGTTTTAAAAGGGAGTGGGCCTTAGCTTTATAGGTGGACGCCGTTTCGAGATATCGCCATAAAGGTGGGCCAGGATCTGTTCATCATCTGTTGGATACCGCTAATTTATTTATATATGTAATACCTGCCAAGATTTTAAGGGTTTTTTATTTCGCCCTGCAGAACTTTTTCATTTTCTTCTACTTAATATGGTAGGTGTCACAATCATTTTATAAAGTTTTTTTCTAAAGTTATATTTCGCGTCAATAAAACAATCCAATTACCTTACCATATTTCATCCCTTTTTTCGTATTTGGTATAGAATTATGGAATTTTTTTCATTTTTCGTAATTTTCGATATCGAAAAAGTGGGCGTGGTCATAGTCGGATTTCGTTCATTTTTCATACCAAGATAAAGTGAGTTCAGATAAGTACGTGAATTGAGTTTAGTAAAGATATATCGATTTTTGATCAAGTTATCGTGTTAAAGGCCATGCGGAAGGACAGACGGACGACTGTGTATAAAAACTGGGCGTGACATCAACCGATTTCGCCCATTTTCACAGAAAACAGTTAACGCTATAAAATCTATGCCCCTACCAAATTACAAAAGGATTGGTTAATTTTTGTTCGACTTATGGCGTTAAAAGTATCCTAGACAAATTAAATGAAAAAGGGCGGAGCCACGCCCATTTTTAAATTTTCTTTTGTTTTTGTATTTTGTTGCACCATATCATTACTGGAGTTGAATCTTGACATAATTATATACTGTAAAGATATTAAATTTTTTGTTAAAATTTTACTTTAAAAAAAAAATTTTTTTTAAAGTGGGCATGGTCCTTCTCCGATTTTGCTAATTTTTATTAAGCGTACATATAGTAATAAGAGTAACGTTCGTGCCAAATTTCATCATGATATCTTCAACGACTGCCAAATTACAGCTTGCAAAAGTTTTAAATTACCTTCTTTTAAAAGTGGGCGGTGCCACGCCCATTGTCCAAAACTTTACTAATTTTCTATTTTGCGTCATAAGTTCAACTCATCTACCAAGTTTCGTCGCTTTATCGGTCTTTTGTAATGAATTATCGCACTTTTTCGGTTTTTCGAAATTTTCGATATCGAAAAAGTGGGCGTGGTTATAGTCCGATATCGTTCATTTTAAATAGCGATCTGAGATGAGTACTCAGGAACCTACATACCAAATTTCATCAAGATACCTCAAAATTTACTCAAGTTATCGTGTTAACGGACGGACGGACGGACGGACGGACATGGCTCAATCAAATTTTTTTTCGATCCTGATTATTTTGATATATGGAAGTCTATATCTATCTCGATTCCTTTATATATGTACAACCAACCGTTATCCAATCAAACTTAATATACTCTGTGAGCTCTGCTCAACTGAGTATAAAAATGCCTGCCACGCCCATAAAACTAGTCCAACTAATTATTATTCTTTTTTTTAAATTATAGCTATTGAATACTTACAGTAATCCAAGAAGTTTTCATACGTATTTGAAATGTGAAAAACATACCTGGGAATGTCGTATTGATAAAGGTTAAAACTCGAAATTTATTTAGTAGATGGGTTGTAGTACATTCGGGTAAACAAAAAACAAAAAGCATTGAAGTGACATGACCTAAAATGTACCAATAAAGCGTTTTTTTCTCTATTCATTGTCAGATTCTAATATCTAAAAATTATGCAGTGCCAGTACTCGACATTTGTATTAACCAACCATGTCGAAACCTCCAGGAAAGTATACTCCTGTCCCTGATATCGTTGGTCTGTGATAAGGCAGAAAAAGGCGTTTTAGTGAAATTTTAGGCACGGATATCTCGAAATTTGAACAAGTTTGCAAAATCTAAGTTCATATTTGAATTTTGTGGAATAAAGATCCGTAAAAACCATTGTCAAAAAGCATGCCACTAATTTTTTAAGTTTTAAATAACTAAAATGGATATTAAAATTCTATTTTCAACATTCCGCGGGAGTTAAAATTAAACAACCACAGAACTTAAAAAATACCGGGATACTGGGATCGTCATCCCTAATGCACAAACATATTTGCTCTTCTTCGCACTTAAGGTAGCTAATGAAAATAATGAGATCAGATAACTCAAAACAATATTTTCCTGAATATAAATAACAGAGCTATGTGTAGGAAGATTTGAATAAACTGTATAGATATTTATGTATTTTGCATATTAAGGAAATCCTTCTAAAAATTGCTCATAATAAAAGAATAATAAAAATAACAATAATAACAACTTAGCACGATATGCCTGCGAGGAGACTTTTACTGAGCTGCTTTTTCAATTAACGCCTTTTAAGTTTTTTTTTTTCACCATTTTCCTAAGAACTGTTCACGCCTACTCTGAACGACGTCGGCTGAGAAGCTTATAAAAACACGTGAACCTATGTATGTATCTGTATGGTTTCGGTTTATAAAATAAACATCACTTTTGTTTTGTAATATTACCCTGCATAATATTGTAAAAGCTAGCTATAACCCATACTTAGTACATTAGATTTCCTTAAACAAATACAAATGTACATATGCTTATATCCAAACACATTTTAGGATATTTGCATAAATGGAAGCTTCCTTGGTATGGTCCTATTTACTAAATACTGATATGATGATACACCATTTACATAGGCTTCATAGCTCTTAGAGGACTATATTAGCTATTACTTATAGTATGTAATTGCGTACATTAATAAATATAATATATATGTACATGTATTTACGCACATATATGTGTATGTAACTTATCAACAAAATTTGAACTAACAAACAAAATAGGTGAACATTAATACGCACTTTCAGATTACATAACATTTGGTCCTGCATACATACCCAATAAACACAACAAAAGGCTTGAGTAGCAAGTACTCGTGAAGTACGATATGTAAATATGTTGGTGTGTGTCTATTGTTATACTCAGCGTGCTTTGCACACAGAGTATATTAACTTTGATTGGATAACGGTTGGTTGTACAGGTATAAAGGGATCGATATAGATATAGACTTCCATTTATCAAAATCATCAGTATCGAAAAAAAAATTTGATTGAGCCATGTCCGTCCGCCCGTTAGAACGATATCTTGAGTAAAAATTTGGTACAATAACTTATCTGGACCCAGAATAGATTGGTATTGAAAATGAGTGAAATCGGCTGATAACCGCGCCCACTTTTTATATATATACAATTTTGGAAAACACAAAACACCTGATAATTTAGTAAATAATACACCCAGAATGTTGAAATTTGACATGTGGACTGATATTTAGACTCTTGATTAAAATTTGGAAAATTTTTTAAAATCGGCGTGCCACCGCCCACTTGTGATAAAATCTATTTTACAAATATTATTAATAATAAATCAAAAATCGTTAAACCTATCGTAACGAAATTCGGCAGAAAGGTTGCCTTTACCATAAAGAATGCTTTGAAGAAAAATGAACGAAATCGGTTAAGGACCACGCCCTCTTTCATATAAAAGATTTTTAAAAGGGTCGTGGACGAATAAAATAAACGATATCTTTGCAAAAAAAGAGCTTTATATCAATGGTATTTCATTTACCAAGTGGATTTATAACAAAAAATAGGAAAAAATTCAAATTTAAAAAAATGGACGTGGCACGGCCCCTTTTTTTATGACTAGCAAATTTTCTATGTTTCGGGAGCCATAACTCGAAGAAAAATTAACGGATCGTAATAAAATTGGGTACCCACATTTTCCTTATAGCAGAAAATTTTTCTAGTAAAAGTGGACGGGATCGGTTAAAGACCACGGCAAATTAGATACAAAACAAGTTGAAAAGGGTCTTAGACTAGAATAATAAGCTATAACTTAGCAAGAAATAGTTTTGAATCATTGATATTTTACTTATCAAGTTTTACTGTAAGAGAAAATGGGGAGACATTTTTTTAAACGAGCGGTGTCACGTGTTATGTAGAAAAGTAATTTATCGGAAATGAAATGTACAATTGAAGAGCACGCTGAGTATATAATGTTCGGGTTACACCCGAACTTAGGCACCTTTACTTGTTTTTAAGTTAACTAGAGCTCGCCCAAGTTTTGAGTATAAAGCACAACATACGAAACTTCATCAGAAAATATAATTTCAGGTTTTTGAGAAGACATTGTTATCATTAACAATCGATACCAAAAAGCTACTGTTTTTATTGACTTAATAAACAGATCGCAATACTGTCGTCAAGTTATCGGCTTGTTGTCGGCATCGGCTTTTCACTGGTTTCTAACTAGATTTTTATCGAAGGGCTAGAGATGCGTTATCGATTTCATATTGTAGTTTTATCAGTATCGAAACGGGAAGCCTCGTTAACAGATTCATAATAACCCGATAAGAAATTGTTAGCTTTTCGATAGCAAATCGATAAATTTTATATAACAAATAGATGGATTTTCGAAAAAAATAGATAGAAAATACAAATATGCCTATACAAAATTGTTGGCAGCAAGTTAGAAAATCGATTACTTCCGATAACATATCGATAATTTTTTCATAACATAGCGAGAGCTTTTTGATAAATCTTCAATATTATTTCGAAAACAAATCGATTTCTTTTTGATAAAATATCTATAACTTTTTTACAAAAATTCTGTAGCAAATCTTTGATGAGCCGATAACAAATTGGAACCACTGTGATACTAAATTTTTGCGTATTATATACATCCGTTCACAAATAAAACTACATTTTTATGTGATAACCTACCTTGAAGCTCCTTGAAGTTTGTAGCATTTTTTCTCTTAGTGGCTTATTTCTCAAAAATATGTCAAATATGATATACAAAAATACAAGCTGTCGATGTTATAACTGGAGAAAACCTAGTTACTTACGAACTAATAATTATTTGGCACTTTAGGTCTAGTTCCGAACCATAGATTTGTAGCACCGGTCACTGACCTCCCTTCAGAGTAGCTCATCTAAGTTACAATTTTCACGTTTACAGTTGCGCTCGTAACTTATTATCCTCTTTTTTGAAAACATATTTATAACTCCTCCATAAATAATCGATATTTTGTCTATAACGAACCGATTACAATCCAATAACTCGTCCATGAAAAATTTTTAACCTTTGTTACCGATTGCAAAAAAAAAATTTCGAGAAGAAATTGATTCCTGTTTTTATCTTGTTGATGAAACACCTAAAACCAACCTTTCCTTTTCGTTTCCTTCTTTCTTTCCTCTTCCTTTCTTTCCGATTCTGTTCTTATGCTCACAATCTTTAAAACTCCATATGGTACAACAAAACCCACTCACTACGCCTGCACTGACAAAGCCGGAAACGAAATCGGACAGCGTAATATCACTATTTTTGAAAAGTAAGCGATTTGTTAGAGATTAGTTATCGACTCATTATTGACAGAATTTAAGTTTTTTGTTTATTCTTTGTAAATGTGCTATCGGTTTTTTCCGTACGTTATCAGCGAGGTATAGACGGGTACTCGATTTTCTATCGAAGTATAGTAAACTTGCTGTTGATAGCAAAAGTTGCGCGATGAGCTATTGGTATCGATTTTTTATCGACCATTTATCAGATTTTTGTCGAAAAAGTATTGGTATGTTTTGAAAATGTATCGATTTGTTCGCGAATGTTACCAAAGTTGTCGATTTGCTTTCAAAAATTGATAGATTTTTTTATAAAGGAGTTATTAAAATGTATTAATTTGTTACCTGAGTATAACCATTTTGTTATCAGCGTATGTATCGTGTTATCCATATGTTATGGGCGTGTTATAATTTTGTTATCAACAGCTTTCCATATTTATCGAAAAAGTATAAAGTTTTATCGAAAAGTTATCGACCGAAAAATTATCAAATTGTGATCAACAAGTTATCGATCTATTAGACTAAAGTTATCGATTTGGTATCAGAGTATTACAAGTTTGTTATCTTCCTCAATAGATAGGTGATGATACATCTGTAATCCATCTTTAGCAAGCCAACAAGAAACCAGTGAGAAACCGACAGCTCGGCAATAACAAGCGCATAACATATGCAAACGCGTTCAGCGTAAAGTTTAACATACCGAAGATTTAAGTTGTGGTAAGGTGACAGAGCGGTACAAAGTGTTTTCTTAACTGGGAAAAGGCTGTCTGCTCTCTTGCAGTTTAAAGGATCTGAACGCCAAATTGTTTAATTGAGGGAAGTCCTCTTCTGCTTGAGTAAGAACTTCCGCTGTATGAAATATCTCATACTTATCATTTAGATATTGTTTCTTTTATCTGTTAGCGTAGAACCATTTAATACTCACACACATAAGGAAATTTATTTTCTAATGTTCGCACACGGCTTACATTCTTTTTGAATACAAAGTATGTATAACAAAGTGCCAGCTGGTTGGTATTGAAATGCATTCGATTGCAATTGAAAGCAGTGAAGCATAGAACTGGCAGCTGTTGCATGTTCATTGAAGAATGGCATAAAGACCACACAGAATGAAAGATGGAATAGAAACTTGGCACAGACAAAGAATTTCTTCTTTCAAGCTGATGATAATAATGTTTGAAATTTTCATTATGAAATCAATACAAAGCTTAACATAAGAGTTTTACTGGTTGGACACGCTTCCCTACTCACAGCGTTGTAAAAATAGCAGCTGGAAGATTTGGCTTTGCTAGATGTTTTTTATTTCCTCAGTTATGGCGAAGAACAACCACCAGCATTTACTTTTGAACACGTCTGGAATGGTCCAGGCGTTTAAATTAAAATTTAGTAATGCAGATAGTAATAATTAGAGCAAAACATATTGGTTGATTGGTTAATAAAAATTTTTTGTTTGTGTTCAGAATTGAGAAATTGGTTTTCTCAATGCAAAGTATTTGTTAATTACAGATGTTTGATTCCTCAATATTCAACACTTATACCACCTATAAAACTTTTAACAAATATTCCTTGAAAAAAATTACTGAATCGTGAAAAAAATGCCACATAATAAACAAGTAAAAGCGGGGCTGACTTCGGCTATGCCCAAGGCCTAATACCTTTTATGATGAACTATAATCCGATTAAATTTTTTAGTAGTTATGAAGTGTAGAGGCTGTGTGCTATCCTAACTAATAGTGCTGTGTGTTTGATGAAATTTGAAGCTTCTAGCTGTTAAAATGGGGCAGATTTGACGAAAATTTTCTGACCTGAAAAATAGGCTTGTATGGGGTATATGCTTTATATGCCACCGATTTAAACAAATTTTTAGACAACAATGTATGACCTATACGTAAGAATTTGGTAAAATTTTAAGCTTCTAGCTTTAAAAATTGGGTAGAAATTATGAAAAGAGTTTTATCTGAACAGTCGGTTTTATGGGATATATGCTATTTAAACGATCGATCTACAATATGCACTGTATACGAAAGAATTTGGTGAATATTGAAGCTTCTTACTAATAAATTTATTTATTTATTGTATTTTATTATTTATTTTATATTATTATATATCAATATATCGCAAAAATTAAGGACTAGCTTGCGTACAAACATAAATACGGATGGACAGACAGACATGGCTCAGACTAAGATCGTCATCTTTATCAATTGGGTATATTTTTTGGTAGACCTATCCACTCACCATTAAGGAGTTACAATTTTGAGACTAAACAAGCTAAATATAACATTTTTTTTATGAAAGGTATAAAGTAAGCTTGTAAGCAATCATTCAAGATTTACTGTTAACTTTCTAGTTTTCCTAACTTGATTTCGTGCAAGTGTTACCAAAGTATTTTTGCACTTTATATCCTCACTGGTATAATGATAATTAATAGCTCTAAGGCTAGTAAGAATGTCAGAAGTTTAAGTCACAAACAAGAAGAAAGATTGACCACGGCTGGTCAGCTTGCACACCATACGGAGAAAGTTTGCACGAATAACGCACACATGTTATTGCACACATGTGTGACACATATATACATTAGGGTGGTCCCTATACATAAAATTTTTGTTTTTTCCTATCGAAAATAGCACATATAAATTTTGGTCCCAACTGAATACGGTTAAGGGGTGTCGTAGAGGTGTCAAAAATGAGATCTTCCAATTGAGACACAAATAACTAAATTTATTTTTGAATTAAATTTAACTTTTTAAGTCTTGTTGAACAAATTTTAATTTGACCACTGTGCGACCTCCTTTCGCGGTGTACTATCGGTATAAATATGAATATGTGACTAGATTACCCCGCAGGCTTTTTTCTGCCCAAAAATCGGTTTGCCTTTATTTAAAATAGCCGCCCCTCCCCTTTTCACCCTCTATCCCATTTCTTCTACTCTATCTCCTATTTTTTTATTATTCTTGTCAATTCCTCATTCATTTGTCTGTCTTCCAATCCTACTCATACTCCCACACCTAATCCTACTTCCACTAAACTTCACAATCCCATTCCCACTTCCACTACCACTCCCTCTCCCATTCCGATTCAATTTCCTCTCTCACCTCAATTTCCTCACATATGGAATGCCTATATCAAGTTTCGAATACCTTCTTCACTTAGCCGATCGATTTTAGTATTTTTCTTTATATAAACATTTAAAAAACTATATGAAGCTAACGTAATTTTTAAAATCGTTTTGATTTTTTGAAATGAGATACATATACATGGTTAACTGGCCCGTTCTCCTGCACGATAATATTCCTCCCTCCAATGCTATTACTCTAGCAGTAAACTGGAGCATTTTTTGTATCGCAGAATCTGCAAAAAAAAATTTAAAATCCTTTATCTTTCTTCCCGTCTTCAGTTATCACTCCGATCTCTTATTTTCCTTTTTCGCAAGACCACTTAACCAATGCGCTTCAAACAAATTGCATCAAAAATACATTTTTTTGATTAGGTAGGCCTTTGATAAACATGCCATAAAGAAATTTTTCAAGAACATAGCTTGTCCAAGAGGAACTCCTGTAATAAATTTCAAACAAATCGCACCCTAAGTAAAATTTTTCAAATATTTAAATCCCTGGCCAACTTCACGGAAAGAAAGTATTGCCAAATATTAAGTTGGACAAAGAGATAGCCCTGTAGCCAATCTTAATCAAATGAAGTACATGTCCACTTTTCGGAACAGAAAGTTTGTACTGAATTTCCAGTAAATAGCACAATAAATACGACTTATCTCCGCAGGTCACGCCCTGGTCACTTTGCAGAGAGAAAATTTTCTCAAATATTATCTTTTTTAAATAAGTACGCCTGTACCGAGTTTCAAGGGTATCAAGGGCATCATAAGCAAGATGTTTTGGTCGACCAATGCCTCCAAATTTTTAATTCTAAGCATCCTCATACTTCCTTGACCTCACAAAAAATGTCATCAATATCGGTTCGGTCATTTAAGTATACATAAGGTATGGTTGGAAACATTATTTAGATATATAGGAGGTGCAACAAAAAAAAACGAAGTTCTTACCCCGTCTGACCCGTTCATATGAATATTCTAATCACTGAAAATTGGACTGCTAGCAGTATGCTCTTAGACATTCGAGCTTTGATTAAGCCGTGAGAGCACACTCCAGCATTCTGGGAAATAAAAAAATTCTAGTTGGAGTATAAATGTTATAATGCTTAATTGGCCTGTTTTGAGAAAAATAAAGGCGAAAAACGCAATTAGATGAACAACCGGTGAATTTCTCCCATTGTGTGGGCCGGAGGGTCATTATCATTTTCCATAACATGACCTTATTAAAGAAGCGTGTGAAAGCAGTCCACATCGCATGCTTTCATGCAGCGAATTCACTATATGAACAGCAAATTTTTATAACATCGTGTTTCATGGTGAATTCATTAGATGTGAACGGTTGACACGTTTGACAGTGGCTATAAAAAGTGAAATGTGCGATGCAGACCCAGTTAATATAAATACTAAAGGCTGATTTCCTCTTAAAGCTACAACCATAACATCAACTGTCTTAGTTGCCAGTCATCAGTGGCATCGTTTTGTTATAAAATTAGACCAACGTTTGATTTTGATTTAGAGCAAAGGTACTTAGCAACGAATGACTTTATAGCCGCTAACTGATTTATTTGTGTTGTTGTTATTAAATTTCAATTTTAACATTACCGTTTTTCTTACTATATCATTAGTTTGACATCGCCATCTGGTAGCCAAATACTGGGTTTTTTATTCACATATTCCGGCGAAGCGTATAAACCGCCATGGCCGTAAAATTTAATACAGTTCTGCTTTACTACGTAACGTTTGACACAACCTTTTGTAAAAACGTAAATAACCGCTATGTTATGGTCGACGTTAAAGGGGACAAATTTTAAATTATACGGAGATTCCTTTCTTTTTAACTGTTTCGATAGAAAAAAAGCCCCTTCTTTTCCTCATCAATCTAATAATCAAGTAACACATCTTATACCTGCATACACACTTACGCACCTATATGTATATTCATATAGGTAGATAAGTGTTTGTGACATGACAACAAACAATTGCTTGACCATAGAAAGTGACAAAAAACTATTCAGTTCACTGCAATGTTGTGGCAGAAAGAAGTAAAATATGTGTGTGTGTGTTTTATAGGCGTCCAAATCACCCAACCGATCTTCACAAAATTTTAGCTTCTAACGCTTAAAATTACCTTCTTTTAAAATTAGGCAGTGCCACGCCCATTGTCCAACATTTTACTAATTTTCTATGCTGCTTCATAAGGTCAACCCACCTACCAAGCTTCATTACTTTATCCGTCTATGGTAATAAATTATCGCACTTTTTCGGTTTTTCGAAATTTTCGATATCGAAAAAGTGGACGTGGTTATAGTGGGATTTCGGCCATATTTTATACCAAGATAACGTGACTTCAGGTAAGTACGTGAACTAAGTTTAGTTAAGATATATCGTTTTTTGCGCCAATTATCATATTAACGGCCGAGCGGAAGGACAGACGGTCGACCGTGTATAAAAACTGGGCGTGGCTTCAACCGGTTTCGCCCATTTTCACAGAAAACAGTTATCGTCATAGAATCAATGTCCCTACTAAATTTCACAAGGATTGGTAAATTTTTGTTCGACTTATGGCAATAAAAGTATTCTAGACGAATTAAATGAAAAAGGGCGGAGTTACGCCCATTTTGAAATTTCCTTTTATCTTTGTATTTTGTTGCACCATATCATTACTGGAGTCGAATGTTGACATAATTTACTTTTATACTGTAAAGATATTAAATTTTTTGTTAAAATTTGACTTAAAATTTTTTTTTTTTTAAGTGGGCGTCTTCGTCATCCGATTTCGCTAATTTTTATTTAGCACACATATAGTACCAGGAGTAACGGGCCTACCAAATTTCATCATGATATCTTCACCGACTGCCAAATTACAGCTTTCAAAACTTTTAAATTACCTTCTTTTAAAAGTGGGCAGTGCCACGCCCATTGTCCAACATTTTTCTAATTTTCTATTTTGCGTCATAAGGTCAATGCACCAACCAAGTTTCATCGCTTTACCCGTCTTTGGTAATAAAATATCACACTTTTTCGGTTTTTCTAAATTTTCGATATCGAAAAAGTGGGCGTGGTTGTAGTCCGATTTCGTTCATTTTAAATAGCGATCTGAGATAAGCGCCCAGGAACCTACGTGCCAAATTTCATCAAGATATCTCAAAACTTACTCAAGTTATCGTGTTTACAGACGGACGGATGGACGGACATGGCTAAATGAATTTCTTTTTTCGCCCAGATCATTTTGATATATAGAAGTCTATATCTATCTCGATTAGTTTATGCCGTTACGGATTACCGTTATGCGAACAAAGTTAATATACTCTGTGAGCTCTGCTCAGCTGAGTATAAAAATAAAATCACCTGGTGAGATGAGTCCATTAGAAGTCATCAAAATACTTTGAAGTTCGTGGAGGGACAAGCATATTTGGCGCCGAGTTGAGTAAAGTCTTTAGAAGGATTACGTATTGAGGACTTAGATTGTAACAAATTGTCAGTGAAGAGTCCTTGTGATAACGAATCATTAAATGAAATAATGAGAAATAACAGGCAATTAAATAAGGACTAAAAACTTCAAAATAAAATAAAAAAAAAAAAAAAGGTTTAAGCTAAACGGTTTTATTGAAAACAATACTTACATTAAGTAATAATAATACTAATAATAATTAGGTAGGTCCTAGGTGCTAGTCATCACACTCGTCATTAATTTAGGACGGTGATCAGACAATTAAATTAAAGCGTTGGACTCTTGAAATTTCTAAAAATGTGAGGCGTAGCATTAAGGTTCAGTTTGTCTTGCTTATGACTATCTATAGAAAATATGAAGTAGTATAACAAGGAGGAAGAATAGAAATGAAATTCATTGTAAGTAGGAGCAAGAGTAAAATTGGAGGTAGGAATGAGTGGGAATGAATAAAAACTTTAAACTCGCTCTATTTGGGATTATTTAGGTAGGAGGGGTATAAGGAGTGAAATTTGAAGTGAGGGTTGGTGTGAAAATGAGAATGAAAATCCGAATAGAAGTGAACTAAAAATTTTAAATTGCTATATCTAAGTAACTGAAAACTCGATGGCCGGGAAGAATTTCAAATGACGACTTATGGTCTAGAACAAATCAGCCTAAGGCTGCCACAGAAATAACCAAGCGTAAATGGTCGTGGATTGGTCTCACTCTCAGAAGACCTCCAATAAATATAGCCAGACAAGCCTTGCGATGGAATAGACAAGGAAGCCGATGACCTGGTGCACCTGCGAAAACTTGGCGCAGAACTGTGGATAAAGAACTCGAAGACGCAGGATACACGTGGAATGATATCACAAGAACCGCATCTAACAGAGTACGATTTAAGTTGGTAGTCGAGGCCTTATGCTCTAATAGGAGTTGAGGAAGATGATGCGGATGATGATGATGTAATTGTCTTAAAGGGGTTTACAATATTTAATGAACAAATTCTGTATACGAGGTTATTCGGATAGCAAATGCAGACATCACGGGAATGGATGCGCGATTGGTAGGGGGAATGAGATGCGCGATTGCAGCAAATCTTTAAATTTGCTATATCTCCGTAATTACTCGAAAAGTGTATGCAATATTTGATATATATATTGTAACGATTTTAGTGCAATTCCGCTTAGTTGCAACCTTCTGCTAAGGTTCGTTTCGCTAAACTCTTGAATAAATAACTTCAATATTCGATAATGCAAAATGGTCTTTATTAAACCACCTTTCAAAATAACACTTCTATTGCTCGCCAGATAGCGTCTTATATCAAACTGATTGTCTGATATATCAAACCACTGTCGCTACTTTCATACTTTCCGGTTTCCTCGTTGACATATTTCTAGGCGGTTCTATTTCCAGAACTTACTAGTTAGTTATTAGCTATAAAATTACTCAGCTGTAACTACAGATGCACGATTTTATAGCTTCTCTCATTGCATACTTTCGGGAGTATCTCAGATATATGCATGTGGTTGTGCGTTGTTTCTCCGCTGCGTGTACGTACATATGTGTAGACATAATTATTGATTCGTTTATGTAGATACAAGTGACTGCTTGCTTTGTTGTTGTTGTGGCGTAATTTACTTAGCATCAAACTAGTGATATGAGTATCACTTAGTGTCACTAATATTCGTCACAATATAAATTCTATACAAAGCTGCTATATATGGTGTATTTTGGGTGAAAGGGTTAGAGGCCATGAAAATGGGGACTGAAATGAGAGTGTGAATAAAACACAAAAATTATTCTCAATACCTCTATAATTTGTTGAAGTGCCAAGATTGCCAAGTAGACACAAGAAGTGCCAAGTATCTAAGATTTAGTATATAGGTTCCATATATGAACTGCTTTAGATGTAAATGATATAGAAGGAAATGGATAAAAAGAGTGGGAATGGGAATAAGAGAGGGAGTGGGAATGAGAAATGGAGTGGAAGTGAACATGGACTTGCGGGTGAGAGGGAGAATTAGAATGAGAAAGGAATGGAGATAAAGGCGTTAAGAAAAAGAACAGGAATAAAAGTGAGAAATGGAGAAAAAGATGGAAATATTGTAGTCTTTTCGATGATATAGAGAGTGATATATAGAAGAGAAGTCCACTTTTCAAATAAGGGGCAGGACAGTGTCTGCCGGGTACGTTAATATTAAAAAATTAGTACTAAGCCTCTTTGATGAAACAATAATAGGCAAATAAGACTCAGACTCCCCATAGTCTTATCCATGGTTACTGAAGTTTCAAAAGTGCGCTGCCCCGCACTATTGAGAGTGTACGAGTCCTTTTGTATTCCGACTAATAATGGCACGGTTACCATTTCCTACATCGTATTAAAACTGGGCATTGCAGACAATACTTCTTCCAACAACGTAAAATAAAATTTTTTTTAATAAAATACTTATACATATTTGAAATTTTTTTAACGTATTCCTTAACTTTCGTTTGCTTAGTATGATGCTAATTTGGGAGTATAAATATAGAAATGTATGTGTGTGGATATTTATAAAACTTATGTACAGATTCGCAATTATGTGTCTAGATTATATAAGGGAGGCTTCATATGAACTCGCAAATGCTATACCAATTAATCAAAGAAAATAATTAATGTTAAGTTTATTATTTCCCATTCAAAAGTTATCTCTAAAAACAGGTTTTGTAAATATGAAGTCCCGATGCAACCAGTTCATTTTTATCACAGAACCTGTAACGTTAGACATGTAAGATAAACCCTATCCACTAAATGATGTTAGCTATTATATCCTAGGTCCGATTTACTAAAATTTCAAGAGAATATTTTGTTTCCAATGTGAGTTAAATGCGTTACAATATTTGACTAATTAATTTAATGAAAATGTAAATTTTACTTTAATTTGTTTTTACTTAACTTTAACAAGTCGTCTTATTGTAAAATAAGTTTAAAGAAATGAATATTTTTCGACTATCATTTTATTAAATGATTGAAACTATAAAATCGCTGAAATGTATGTCAAAAATCTGCATATACAGATTTATTCATTCCTGTTTGGAGTGGCATCATTGACAAATGTTATAAAAAATGTGCATTTTGACAGCGCTCTCTCGAAACAAAGAGTTGCAAATCCATTCATCTATGCCTCAGTTGTGATTCGGTGTTTGACAAAGATGACTTGATACGAAACTCTCTCATTTTTTGCGCTCTCACGAGGGATTTATCTCAAATTTGAGCTGGCAACAATCACAGATAAATCCCTCGCGGCAGCTGAAGCAGCTGCCAGAACAAAAAATATGCCAGCTAAAATGAAAAACGGGCCAAAAATTTCGGTAAACTTTAGTTTGACCTAGAACTGTAGATAAGCGTTCAAAAATTATGGGAAAAAGGATAAAAATACTTGTTTTAGTGTAAATATTTTTAGTTCGAAAGCGGAGGGTAAACATTATTTCCCATTCAAAAGTTATCACAAAAACAGGTTTTGTAAATATGAAGTTCTAATGCAACCAGTCCATTTTGATCACAGGACCTGGAACGGCAGACATGTAGGATAAGCCCTATCCATTAAATGTTGTTAACTATTATATCATATGTACGACTTACTGAAATGTCCAAAGAATATATGGTTTTCACTGTGAGTTAAATGCGTTAAAATATTTGACTAATTAATTTAATCAAAATTTAAATTTTACTTAGATTTGTTAATAATTGATTCTAAATAGTCGTATTATTGTAAAATAAGTTTAAAGAAATGAATATTGTACGACTATTATTTTATTAAATGATTGAAACTATAATCGCCGAAATGTACGTCAAAAATCCCCATATTCAGATCTATTCATTTTTGTTTGGAGTGGCATCATTGACAAATTTTATAAAAAATGTGCATTTTGGCAGCGCTCCCTCGAAACAAAGAGTTGCAAATCCATTCATCTAAGCAGCGAGCTTACATCGACATGAAGGTGTATATATGCTTTGTGCTTATTGGGTAGACTCACGTACTTATGTATCAGGAACTTATTTGTGTCATAGTTCTTGGAATAATTAGGCAACACGTGTGCCAAACAACAAACTCTTCAATTTAACATATTTATTTGTAACTTTTATTTAAATTGAATAATTATCTCTATACTTACCAAAGTCTAATGCTTGAGTAGGTCTTATCAAATTGACTTTGAAACTTTACTCATATTAAGTCTTGCCACGGACATTTTTTTTTTTTTTTTTTGTTTCAAACTATTCCACTGTTTATAAATATGTTTTGAAATATAAGTGCTAGGAGATCATTTGGATTTCCTAGTATTTTCATGCTCCCACCAAAGCCAATAGTGTTCAATTGGTTAACATCTGTGATCCGTACCGCTGTCCATCTGCCTCGTTGTCATTTTCGTAGCGGTCTCACCACACAGCATAAAAGTTTCCTTTCTTCTTTCTTGACTAATTACATTCAAGAGCATTTGTTGGGGAGCTTTTCAGCAGCGTATGGCCTTCTTCTTACCAGCGCTAATACGTCAATGTGACTTTTCCGTGATCTCTTGCACAACTGGTCCTTATAGAGTGCGATAAACAGCGGGAATGCAGTTTGAACATCCTCTAAGTGCCCCAGTCAATATAATAGGTTGTTGCATTCAGTAGAAAATTCCATAAGCATTCTAGTTGTCTAGGGTCATAGTGACCGAAATATTCATGGCAAAGAAAAATCATTGAACTGAGAGCGGCAGGACATTTTTTCAAACTACTAACTTAATCAAGGTACATCGCTTACAAAAGCAGTTAAAGGAGACTTTCATAAAAAGTACAAGTACCGAAAAAAATGGCCCAACAACAATAAGAATAGAACTATGAACCTACTAAATCGATCTAGAATAGTTGATTTTCCAAAAGGGTAAATAACTGATGTATATTGGAACGATTTTCTGTCATCTCTTAACAAGTTTGGTTTGAAGACAAACCGATATCGGCGTTGTGCCATCATCAGTATCAGAACCAAAAATTACACTGATGGTGGCGCAACGCCGAAACTAGTTTTTCACCAAATCTAACTTGATGAGGGATGAGGGAAAAGCTTTGAAATATACATGCATAGCAATGCTTTGCGGGGTAGATTCCCCCTTAAGATGTCAGAGCTCAAGTAGCACTGCTCTCCTTGGCAATGCTTTTTCGGATTTAGGAAAATTTTGTATCTAAAAATTAACACATTTTATGTCAAATACGTCAATGGGGAGACAAGAGGAAAGGCGTGGACAGAAAAAAGCGCAAGGCTGCAAAATTTCTACAATACAAGATTCATAAAGTGACTTATAACATTGAAGAGAGAAAATTTTAGGCTCACCATTGGTATTCTTATTGGACTCTGCGTTCTCACATGCGTTCACATGCTTATAAGTTTGACCTTGTCAGTAAAAGCGATGTATGAATTTCCAGCTGCACGAAGAAACATTTTATAACTGTCTGTATTCGTGTCCTGCGGTCGCGAACTTAAGTCTCTAGCTATAAGGGGTGGTAAAGTTGCCAGATCTCGAAGCAGCAATTGAGCTAGGTCCTAGAAGTCCTCTAGTATTTGCCAAGAGGACGGAGTTATTGTATTAAAAAGTGATGACACCTGATTGGGGTTTTTCCTTTTTAGTCGTCAAAAAAAGTCTCGTAACACTATGCAGTTTTTTTTTTTTTTGACCGGCCCGTTCAATCTGACTTAACGTCAGAGTGGAACTACCTTGTTTTGTTATATCATAGGTGATAGATTGGATTCTAATCATTTTCAGCATATCAACAAACCGTTGCTATTCTGCTTGCACTCTCATCTATTCCGATATTATCAATAGACAAATTTTCTATATTTTAGTATCATAATAGAAATATCTTCATAACGCAAATCTCTAAATATAGTTGCTGTTGTTGTTGTTGTAGTGATAAGTACACTCCCTTGGACTTGGGGAGTGTTATCGTTGTTGATAGTTCTTCGCCGGATGCAGATCCGGTACTTTCCGGTACCAAGCCAGACCATCTCGTAAACGATTTGTTATGACCACATGCGACCTTCCAGGCCATACCGCCCTCCCACCCCCTAGATCCATGAGGAGTTCGGGATCGCCAGAGCCTCGGTTGTTAATTAAAGAAGATTCGCTACGGATAGGTGAGTTTGACAATGGGGTTTGCAGAAGCTATATGTTGCGCTGGCAATTTGGAGGGCTTGCGCTACACAACCCTTGAATCTATTTGGTATTTTATTCGCCTCTTACGACAGGCATATCTACCGCGGGTATATTCTATTATTCATTTTAGCAAAAAGCCACAAGCAATTAATACTAACGAATGATTTTGACTGGGTAGCACAACAGCCAACCAACAAACTAACTAAGTAAACAGCCAAACATGAAAAAAAAAATTTAAAAACTCTGCATGTTTTCTAAATTTCGTATTATCAACACCACATATTTCTTCTTGTCTTAAGCTTACTCGCTTTTCTACTTTCCTTCCTTGAAATAGCCATATTTTGCTTAGTGTATGCTAAGCCGTGAGGCTTATCTATTATCAAATCTCTAGTTATACTCAGCTGAGTAGAGCTCACAGAGTATATTCATTTTTTAATTACACTTTTCGATTAATTATAAGTTTAGGCGTAATTCGAGCACAGTTTGGCCTCTGAAGTCTATTAACTAATAAAAACATTTCAATGTTATTACTTTTCAATTTCCCAAACAATAATTATCATGCTGTAAGTTTGCACATAGACATATCTACTTGTCAACACTTCTACTTCACAAGAAATATTTACCGCCAGCGAAAGTTCTTAAAATCGAATAACTTCCCTTAAGTAATCACATTCAAGCAAATGAGCGATTAGTGTACATCTGTAATTATTTACTAATTCATCCGCCACCAAAACGAAAGATATTTTATCTACATATTTGGTTGCCAATTATTGCTGTGACATAAATTTCAAAATAATTCAATCAAATCTGTGGTTGATTATAAGCAAAAAGCGTAATTCGTAAGAAACAGGTGTCAGACGATGAGGAACGTAATTATAACATAATTATATGAAACAACGTTAAATGGATTTATTTTTTGGTGGCTGGTTGAGCGAGTTGATGTGTAACTGTTAAAGCACTATTTCCTCAGTTTAAAATTTATAATGAATTCTGCCGTAGTTATTTACAATAAAATTGAATCATTGAGGGATGTTCCATTGTCACGGGTAGGACATTTGTACCTTTATTACACTTTTGTTGAAGGTAAAATTAGGTTCGGTTGAACTCGCCGTGCTAAGAGGACCTCACTTAAACTGATGGAGTTCGGAGTGTTTAGTGATGGAGTCTGTAGAGGTTTTCTTTTTTGACCAAACCGAAAAACACAATCAAAAGTCGTGAACTATTTTTTAAAACGACTCCATCCCCTTGGCAAATCTAAGAACCATTCTATGACCTCTGCCACTTCTAGATCTGGCAGCCATGCCACTCCATATAGCTGGAGTCTTAGACTGACAATCGCAGGGTGCGAGCACAAAAAGTACTTGATCGTTTCCTTCCCCCAACCCGCACTGCCTACATCTGCTATAACTGACCAAGCTTAATTTAAAGGCATGTGCCGCAAAAAGGAATTATCCTTTATTGAAGCATTCTGATTGACCAGGGGATTAGCGTCGGTATCATTTATTAAACTTGTCAATAGTAAATAGAGTATTTCAAAGGTTCAAAATATAGTTCACGGTATGGAATCAGTTCATCGGCTAAATAAATTTGAGTTGCGGAAAATTCTAAAAGTTTTCAGTTTCCAAGGCTTTGAAAATGGAAAGAAGCACACACACTCACGAGTTTTTATTTCCAGGTTCAATATTGATACCACCGAAGAAGATCTGAAATATTACATTGCTTCTAAAATAAAAACTGATGATATAACAATTAGAAAATTTAATTTCAACTATCCGTGAAATGTTTCATCTTTTAGAATTGATGTAGGTCCAAAGGATTACGACGCGCATTTAAATAGTTCGTTTTGGCCAGCTGTAGCTTTTGTCCGTGAATTTGAATACAGGCCGACCAGAAACTTCAATAATATAGCATCGATTCCTCGTCTGAACACCGAGTCAAAAAACTAAATTTGATTTCCGACCTTACTGTGTACTACCAGAATGTAAGAAGCCTCAATACAAAACTAACCGAACTTTATTTAAAAACGTTTCATTGTGACTATAAAGTTATTTCCTTTACAGAAACGTGGTTAAAGCCAAACATTTTCGATTCTGAATGGTTTTCTAGCGATTACCAAGTATTTAGAAATGATCGCTTAGACAAAATCGGAGGTCGTGTTCTACTCGCCGTGCATTCTACATTAACGTCCGGAGAAGTAATTGTTCCTTTTATTGAATCGATCGAGCTAAAATATATCCGCATCCAGTTAGGAAATAATCATTTATACTTAGCTGTCTGTTACATTCCGCCCTCATCTGATATTTCAGTTTACATGCAACTCACCTCTCTGCTTGAAACTATTAATTTAATGTTGAAACCCTGTGATTCTATAATTTTCTTGGGGGACACACACATTTCTTGGAGTATCTTTGATGGCAGCATCGTACCACTTTCATCCAAAATTGGATATAACGATTTTCTGGACGATATGACAAATTTCTGCTTTAACCCGATTAATATTATCCCTAACAAATTTGGTAGAATATTAGATTTGGTATACGTTGACGACACATCTTAATTTTTTTGAGCCGTTTTGATCCTTTGGTCTTACCAGAAGGCGCTTACTATCCTTCTGTAGAGATTTTTTACGAAATTATAAAAAACGTTAAAGATTGCGGTACTAATCTGTGTGCTTCAGACGTTGTGTTTGACTTTAATTTTGCCAAAGCCAATTTTGAAAACTTAAACCGAGAACTATCTTATTTCACGTGGCCTGAATATAGTGGAGATATAGAAAAGCCAACGTCTCGCATTCTAATAATACCATTTACAGCCTATTGGAAAAGTATGTTCCTAAACGTAATTTTGCCTATGTTGAACCAACCTAGGTAGGCAATTGAAAAGTAAAGTCCTCTCTCGGCGAACGAAAATCATACTCTACAAGTCACTTATCGTACCCGTCCTGCTATATGGGGCAGAAACATGGACCATGACAACAGCAGATGAAGCGGCTTTGGGAGTGTTCGAGAGAAAAGTTCTTCGAAAGATTTATGGACCTCTACGCGTTGGCGATGGCGAGTACCGAAGAAGATTTAATGATGAGCTGTACGAGCTATACGCAGACATCAACATAGTCCAGCGAATTAAAACGCAGCGGCTGCGCTGGCTAGGCCATGTTATGCGAATGAAAGATGATGCTCCGGCCAAGAAAGTGTTTCTATCGGAACCCGCCTATGGAAGCAGAGGTAGAGGGCGGCCCCACTCCGTTGGAAGGACCAGGTGGAAAACGATTTAGACTCCCTTGGTGTGACCAATTGGCGCCGGTTGGCGGAGCGAAGGAGCGACTGGCGCGCCTTGTTGGACGGCCATAACCGTTTAGACGGTTAAGCGCCAATTACGTAAGTAAGTAAGAACCAACCCAAGTATGGTTTACTAAAGAAATTTAAGCCTTAAAAAATAAAAAAGAAAACCCGGTCATTTAAGTTATACAAGAAATCAGGTTTAAGCAAAGACTACTTTCGTTATTCGAACTCAATAAAAAGTGTTATAAGGCATATATCTGGTAAATTAAAAATAATATTATCCGCAATCCGAAATCTTTTTATGGTTTCGTAAACTCCAAACGCAACTTAAAGGGGTTCCCTTCAGTGAAATTCAGAGATTTTTTATCCAACGATAATCAAGATATTGCGAATTTCTATGCACAATTTTTCAAAGCTAATTATTCCATAGATGGCTTTGCTCAGTCACACAATTTTCCCTATCAAGTTCACTCTAACAACTTAATCACTACGCCAACTATTTCTCAAGAAGATTTTTATTTTACCTCAAGACCTTAAAGGAATTTTCCAAAAGCGGTCCTGAAAGGATTCCCACATACTTTTAAAATAAAATGCGCAGATTATATCTATAAAGCTTTAGCTAACTTGTTTAATCTATCTATGAAGTGTGGCATCTTTCCGTTAGCGTGGAAAGAATCTTTTCTCATTCCTCTTCATAAGAACGGGAGTAGGTCTCTCATTGAAAACTAAGGGGGCATAGCAAAGCTCTCCGCTATTGCAAAATTTTTTGAAGCTGAGGGCGCTTATCTCAGATGGCTATTTAAAATGAACGAAATCGGAATACAACCACGCTCACTTTTTCTATATCGAAAATTTCGAAAAACTGAAAAAGTGTGATAATTCATTACCAAAGACCGATAAAGCGATGAAACTTGGTAGGTTGGTTGACCTTATGATGCAGAAAGAAAATTAGTAAAATTTTGGACATTACGCACGGCACCGGCTACTTTTAAAAGAAGGTAATTTAAAAGTTTTGAAAGCTGTAATTTGGCAGACGCTGAAAGCATAGACTCTATGACGATAACAGTTTTCTGTGAAAATGGGCGAAATCGGTTGAAGCCACGCCCAGTTTTTATACACAGTCGACCGTCTGTCCTTCCGCTCGGCCGATAACTTGCACAAAAAACGATATGTCTTAACTAAACTTAGTTCGCGTACTTATCTGAAGTCACTTTATCTTGGTATAAAATATGGCGGAAATCCGACTATGGCCATGCCCACTTTTCCGATATCGAAAATTGCGAAAAATTAAAAAAATGCCATACTTCTGTACCAAATATGAAAAGAGATGAAACATGGTAATTGGATTGGTTTATTGACGCAAAATATAACTTTAGAAAAAAACTTTGTAAAATGGTTGTGACACCTACCATATTAAGTAGATGAAAATGAAAAAGTTCTGCAGGGCGAAATCAAAAGCCCTTGGAATCTTGGCAGTAATACTGTTCGTAGTATGACATATATAAATAAATTAGCGGTACCCGACAGAAGATGCTCTGGGTCACCCTGGTCCACACTTTGGTCGATATCTCGAAAACGCCTTCACATGTACAACTAACGGCTAGTCCCTTTTAAAACCCACATTAATACTTTTAAGTTGATACCCATATCGTACAAACAAATTCCAGAGTCACCCCTGGTCCACCCTGATTGCGATATCTCGAAAAGGCGTCCACCTATAGAACTAAGGCCCACTACGTTTTAAATAATCATTAACACCTTTCATTTGATACACATGTCATACAAACACATTCCAGGATTTCCCTAGGTTCATTTTCCTACATGGTGATTTTCCCTTATTTTGTCTCCATAGCTCTCAGCTGAGTATGTAATGTTCGGTTACACCCGAACTTAGCCTTCCTTAGTTGTTATTCATTTTCTTAATCTTTCAAACAATTATGGTCGTTCATGAAAGCATGCCAGTCGCACGTAAAGAATTTAAAGCGTTTTCCACCTGGCCCTTCCAGCGGAATGGTGGCCGCCCTCTTTCACTATTTCCATGAACAGATTCCGATAAAAAACTTCTTTCTCACATGTTCTAGCCAGCGTATCCGCTGCTTTTTAATTGGCTGGACTATGTTGATGTCTGCGTAAAGTTCGTACAACTCATTAAATCTTTTTCGCTACTCATCTTCGCGTAGAAGTGCGTTAATCTTTCGAAGAACATTTCTCTCGAATACTCCTAGTGCTGCTTCATCGGATGTTGTCATGGTCAATGCTTCTGCATCACATAGTAGGATGGGTAAGGTAAGTACTTATAGAGAATGGTTTTCGTTTGTTCAAAGTACCTAGTTCAAAGTAGCACTTATTGTCAAGAGTGATTCTTCACTGTATTTCAGAGCTAACGTTGTTGTTGGTGTTTATGCTGGTTGCCAAATAAACAGAGTGTTTTATTATTTCGAAATTGTGGTTGTCAATAGTAGCGTGGTTGCCAAGGCGCAAATGCGCTGACAGTTTGCTTGATGACAACAGGTACTTGATTTTGTCCTCATTCAGAATCAAACCAATATTTTCCACTTCTTTTTTCAGTTTGGAGGAAGCAGTACAACTTGACATCTCTAACTTGATTTAAATTGTCAGACCAGCACATTATTTAAGAGTAAAAAAAGGTATTGAAAATTTACTTAAAGAACAAGTTCAATATTTTTGGGTTAATTGAAGGTTTTTACAACATTTGTGTCCACACTGGCTACCGTTTTGTAAACAAATTATTTCCGCACCAATGTTCACTTTCTCATGGAATCTCCCTAAAGCCAAATAAATTTGGGTAGCGCTAATTGGAAAATGAGTTTAAGTGTATTGCAAGAAGGAGATTGTGCAGTACAAGAAGGAGATTGTCAACTTTTTAAGGTTCTATTAATTTTTAGACGGTAAAAAGTTTGAGCGTAAGAATGAAACTTTTTGTACTACATACATACATATCAAATTCAAATTTAGATTATACCTATCTTCCTTAAAAATAATGCACAGAACTGGGTTCCAATTTGATACTAGAGAAGTATACACTTGCAGTTATATAAAAACAAGTAAGGAAGTCTAAGTTCGGGTGAAACCGAACGTTACATACCCTGCTGTACACTTGAAATGCTGATGAAATGTTTATTTGAGTGCTTAATAGTTAGTGTTACAAGACTGCGCAATAATACATATATATATAGTCTACGACCCTTTTAAATTTTTTTATATAAAATTGGACGTGGTCTGTAACCGATCTCGTCCATTTTTAAATGGTTTTATTTAGCTTGTTAAACGGTTTCATTTAGCTTAAGTTGACAGGCAGGCCGCATGCACGGCCGTTGTGAACGAATCTTGTAATTGAAATTTGAGTAACTTCCCGATAAGCTACAAGCTTGACAAAATCGCCGCTAGGTGGCGCAAGGATCGAGATATTCGCAAAATTCGCATTTGTGGTCCGATTTGGCTCATATTTGGAACACATAATACATACAAGAATAGAAAGCGACCTATCAAAAACAAGTAAGGAAGTTGAGGGCTATGGTGACAACATAAGGGAAAATAACCATGTAGGAAAATGAACCGAGGGAAACCCAGGAATATGTTTGTATAACATGTGTATCAAATGAAAGGCATTAAAGAGTATTTTATAAGGGAGTGGGCCATAGTTCTATAGGTGGACGCTATTTAGGGATATCGCCATATAGGTGGATCCGAGATGAATCTAGAATTTGTTTGTACGATATGGGTATCATATGAAAGGTGTTAATGAGTATTTTAAAAGGGAGTAATCCTTAGTTCCATAGGTGGACGCCGTTTCGAGATATCGCCATAAAGGTGGACCAGGAGTGACCCTAGAATTTGTTTGTACGATATGGGTACCAAATTGAAGGTATTAATGAGGGTTTCAAAAGGGAGTGGTGGTAGTTGTATAGGTGGTCGCTTTTTCGAGATATCGCCATAGAGGTGGACCAGGGGTGACTCTAGAATGCGTTTGTACAATATGGGTATCAAACGAAAGGTGATAATGAGTATTTTAAAAGGGAGTGGGCCTTAGTTCTATAGGTGGACGCCGTTTCGAAATATCGCCATAAAGGTGGACCAGGGGTGATTCTAGAATGCGCTTGTACGATATGGGTATCAAATTAAAGGTATTAATGAGGGTTTTAAAAGGGAGTGGTGGTAGTTGTATAGGTGGCCGCCTTTTCGATATATCGCCATAAAGGTGGACCAGGGGTAACTCTAGATGACGTTTGTACAATATGAGTATCAAACGAAAGGTGATAATGAGTATTTTAAAAGGGAGTGGGCCTTAGTTCTATAGGTGGACGCCTTTTCGAGGTTCGCAATAAAGGTGGACCAGGGGTGACTCTAGACTGTGTTTGTACGATATGGGTATCAAATGAAAGGTGTTAATGAGTATTTTTAAAAGGGAGTGGGCCTTCGTTCTATAGGTGGACGCCTTTTCGAGATATCGCCATAAAGGTGGACCAGGGGTGACTCTAGAATGTATTTGTAAGATATTGGTATCAAATTAAAGGTATTAAAGAGAGTTTTAAAAGGGAGTGGTGGTAGTTGTATATGTGAAGGCGTTTTCCAGATATTGACCAAAATGTGGACCAGGGTGACCCAGAACATCCTCTGTTGGATACCGCTTATTTATTTATATATGTAATACCGGCAAAGATTTCAAGGGTTTTTTATTTCGCCCTGCAGAACTTTTTCATTTTCTTCTACTTAATATGGTAGGTGTCACAACCATTTTACAAAGTTTTTTCCAAAGTTATATTTCGCGTCAATAAACCAATCCAATTACCATGTTTCACCCCTTTTTTCATATTTGGTATAGAAGTATGGCATTTTTTTCATTTTTCGTAATTTTCGATATCGAAAAAGTATGCGTGGTCATAGTCGGATTTCGGCCATTTTTTATACCAATTCAAAGTGAGTTCGGGTAAGTACGTGAACTGAGTTTAGTAAAGATATATCGATTTTTGCTCTAGTTATCCTGTTAGCGGCCATGCGGAAGGACAGACGGACGACCGTGTATAAAAACTGGGCGTGGTTACAACCGATTTCGCCCATTTTCACAGAAAACAGTTAGCGTCATAAAATCTATGCCGCTACCAAATTTCAAAAGGATTGGTAAATTTTTGTTCGACTTATGGCATTAAAAGTATCCTATACAAATTAAATGAAAAAGGGCGGAGCCACGCCCATTTTGAAATTTTCTTTTTTTTTTTGTATTTTGTTGCACCATATCATTACTGGAATTGAATCTTGACATAATTTACTTATATACTGTAAAGATATCAAATTTTTTGTTAAAATTTTACTTTAAAAAAAATTTTTTTTTTTTAAAGTGGGCGTCGTCTTTCTCCGATTTTGCTAATTTTTATTAAGCATACATATAGTAATAGGAGTAACGGTCCCGCCAAATTTCATCATGAGATCTTCAACAACTACCAAATTACAGCTTGCAAAATTTTAAATTACCTTCTTTTAAAAGTGAGCGGTGCCACGCCCATTGTCCAAAATTTTACTAATTTTCAATTCTGCGTTTAAGTTCAACTCACCTACCAAATTTCATCGCTTTATCTGTCTTTGGTAATGAATTATTGCACTTTTTCGGTTTTTCGAAATTTTCGATATCGAAAAAGTGGGCATGGTTATAGTCCGATATCGTTCATTTTAAATAGCGATCTGAGATGAGTGCTCAGGAACCTACATACCAAATTTCATCAAGATACCTCAAAATTTCCTCAAGTTATCGTGTTAACGGACGGACGGACGGCCGGACGGACATGGCTCAATCAAATTTTTTTTCGATCCTGATGATTTTGATATATGGAAGTCTATATCTATCTCGATTCCTTTATACCTGTACAACCAACCGTTATGCAATCAAACTTAATATACTCTGTGAGCTCTGCTCAACTGAGTAAAAAAATTGCCGCTAGGTGGCGCAAGGATCGAGATATTCACAAAAATCGTATTTGTGGTCCGATTTGATTTGGTCCATATTTGGAACACATAATACATACATGAATAGAAAGCGACCTATGATGCCCGATTTGGCTCATATTTGGAACAAATATTGCATACAGTCCAGCAGAAGTGACATTAAGATATTTTGGAGTTGGAGGAGGGACAAGCATACGTGGCGCAGAGTCGAGTAAAGTCTTTGGAAGGATTATATATTGAGCACTTAGGTTGTGACAAATTGTCAGGAAAGAGTCCTTGTAATAATGAGTCACTAAATGAACTAAATATGAGAAATAATAGGCAATTAAATAAAGACTAAAAACTTGAAAATAAAATAATTTAAAAAAAATTTTAAGTTAAACGGTTTTATTGAAAACAATACTTACATGAAATAATAATAATACGAAAAGATATAAAATAATTAGGTAGGCCCTAGGTACTAGTCATCACACTCGTCATCAATCTAGGGCGTTGATCAGACAATTAAATAAAAGCGTTGGACGCGTTATATTTCTATTGATAGTCATAAGTAAAACCAACTGAACCTTAATCAGGTTATGCTACGCCTCACATTTTTAGAAATTTCACGCCCCCAAAGCTTTTATTTAATTGTCTGATCAATGCCCTAGATTGATAAGGAGTGTGATGACTAGTACCTAGAACCTACCTAATTATTTTCTAGCTTTTCGTATTATTATTATTTCATGTAGTCAATAAAACCGTTTAACTTAAAAAATTTTGTTTAGTTATTTTATTTCTAGCAATATTTCCTGCTATAAGGAAAATATGTGTACCCAATTTTGTTACGATATATAAATT